>NC_139345.1:84632840-84860340 GCF_055883805.1 Amblyomma maculatum
TATATATATATATATATATATATATATATATATATATATATATATATATATATATATATACATATATCCTATTGGTTAACTTTTGAGCAGAACGGAAACCAATATCTCGCACCTAAATGGCACACTTAAAAATAAAGTGAAAATATTGTTACGTGGTGGCATGACAAGCGATGGAACACGGCGACACTACAGAAACAGAACGACGTGATGACACGACGATGAAATATGCTTTAATGGCCAGCGGGCCTAGCGCGAGCGCTCCGCCCCGCGCCACTGCCCGCTTCGTCGTCTTCGTAGCATGACCCGGGGCCACCGAGGGATCGTCCCGATCGATTGCTTGTAATCCAATGCATGATGTGACAAATGAACACATACGGAGGACTCGGAGATGAAACGCTTGCCACCACAATGAATGCGAGATGGGATGAATGGTTGCGTCGGAGAATCAGGTTCAATGTTCACCGTTTGCAGGAGGTCAAGGCACCTGGACAAGCCGGACGGTTTGGGCGGGGGTGCTGTCTTCGCTCGAGTGGTCGTGAAGTCGCTTCGTCGTGGGGTTGGTCGGGTCGGCTTTGGGCTCTTTCTAGTCATCGTGTGTTGTGGTCAGGGCTGGGGACGGGGCTAGGGAGAGCGGCTGGTCGGGTCTGAATAGAAAAGGCTGGAGCGGAGCTGTGCGGCAATCTCCACGGGTTTTCAGTCGAAGGTTCCGGTTTACAGATGGCGTCGATGCTCCTATGCGAGGATGGGGATGACCCGCACCTCCAACCAAATATTACGTGGTGACATGACAAGCGATGGAACACGGCGACATAACAGAAACAGAACGACGTGATATGACATGACGATGAAATATGCTTTAATGACCAGCGGGCCTAGCGCGAGCTCTCCGCCCCGCGCCACTGCTCACTTTGTCGTCTTCGTAGCATATACATGATTGCTCAATCGCTTTAGGAAGTTTTTCAGTGGCATTTTGGAAACAGAAGCCTTTAATTGGCGTCGTCCGATTTTGCGCCTTCGCTAATATGACTTTTGCGCTCCACGATAGCGCCTAGAAGTGATGATGATGATGATGAGAAGGAGACACCTTAGTAACGCCACCCTGTGCTCCCGAAAAAAATGTGACTGTCCCGCTCAAAGTATCGCACGGGGCCGATGATTTTTAGCGCTCCCAAGGTGACTGAAGTGCAGTACCCTAGTGCCTTCTCTGTAGTTGGCAGAACGAAACTCTATGGTTGAAACCTAAACCGAAACAGGCCAGAAAACAAAATTCAGGTATAGATTATTTAGCGGTCCTAAGAGGAAATCACGAAATCAAGCGGGGATCCATATACAGGAATCTCTTACGCATCATTCACAAGCAGAAGAATGAGACCAAAATTTGGTGTCTATTCTCCTTTAAGATCTCCCTCAAAATCTCAACTGTCTGATCTAGGGTGGCCACCTTCCTAATATTAAAATGCGGAACACATTGACATGGGGAAGAGCGACAGGATGATTGATACAGCACGATTATATTCGCGCTGACATGAAGCATATTGAACCGGGACCGCGCTTCCGAGGTTAGACCCGCGGCCCAAACCCGGCTAAATCAGTCTGCGCGGACTCTTTAAAGGTATGCCGTTAAGGCGAGAAAAAAAAAAAAAACGCGTAACGTTTTTTTTTTTATTCCATCATAAATGTTCTAGTCCTGATTGAAATGCATCAGTATATATATAAAAAAAAACCACATCCCTAATAACGTGCAACAAAAAATCAAACACATAGAAAAAAAAAGATTTTCAAAAGTCTGCATGAATTATTTATTTTTTTTTTTTATCGAAAGACCACTAGACTGTACTACCAAGGCTCTTAATTGGGCTAGTTGGTTGCCCATTACAATCTCACTATGTCGGAAGTGAGATTGTAATAAATTTAGTAATAATATTATATGTGATAAGAGCCGTTCTCTATTACCTACATTTCTGAATTAGTGCTGGATCGTAGGTTGTTCACGAATTTTTTGTTTCTTTGATCATGACTGTATTTCATGTGTAATTTATTTAGTTTACTACTATAAGTGCACTTTTGATGTAACCAGCTCAGTGCTATCTTATTCCTGATTCCTGAATAGGACTGATATTATTGTCGAAAAAATAAACAATACTGCTTAAATGGTACGTACATAATAACAAATACAGATGGAAGAAAAATCTGACAAATTTTCTTCTGAGCAGAGAATGGCACTGTCAAAGTACCGGCAGAAGCAAATACTTAGTGAGGAAATTTTTGGCATGTTATTTTATTTGAAGCTATTGTGATCTGCGCACGTTTAAGAGCTATGAATTATAGTCATTTTAAATATAGCTCCTTATTAGCAATTAGCTATTGGGGCAAGTTATTTGCTTAATCACACAAAAAAAAATCTGCCCCAGGCAAATTTTTCACAGGAACCTGCGTGAGCAAGGGCAGGAAAAGAAAAAAAAAATCTACATATTCTCTTAAACAATTCACGGCCACACTTCGCATATCTGTGGAGATGAAAAACGCCTGTTTATTGTGCATATATATGTGCTTGAATATCGCAAGACTCCTGAAGCAGTACGCTGTTATTCAATGACATTTCTCATAGAGTAGAGATGTTAGGCAAAGCCAAACGAAGGCTATCTTTGAACAGACGGCTGCCTGCGGAGCAGTCGATTAAAGGTCCTTCTCCAGCGGCTCTTATGAGGCTTCGAATGTTCAGTCGTTAGTGGTAATACAAAAACAGGAAGATACAAAAGCGCCTTCTGCTAGATCCGACGAAGTGTGCTCATTGATAGCTGAAATATCCCAAGCTAGCTCTGTTTTGTACTTTAGTAGGCGCGTGCTTATGTAAACGAGTCGTGTTTTACGTGTTGCAGCGCTCCATAAAACCTGCCCTGTAGTAGAGGGCGCTACAGGGTTTTGCACTTTTTCAACTTTTACGCTTTGTCGTTGAACGCCGCCAGGCGTGCGCGCCCAAAGTTACTTGAACAAACCACTGAGTGCCGCTGATTAAATTCGGCCTATAAATGAGTTTTATCTCATTCGGCGTTAACAAATGTACTAGTAGTGGTTTATTTACAAACCATCTTGAACGATTTTAGCTGCGGTGTTCTCTCATTTCCTAAAGCAGCCGAACGCAGCTAGCCCCAACCCGGCCTGGGCCCGCCACTTCAAGCCCGAGCCCGGCAAAACAGAAATTTTCAGACCTGGCCCGGCCCGCGAACCGGGCTTTCGGGCCGGCATGATGCCTTGCAGTACTCTAGTTCGAGCGTCGCGCGAGCCGAAGCTCCGATCTGCTGTCACCACGCGAACACTGAAATACCGCAGGAACGTGAGCTATTCGCTTCAATGATATAAGCCTCCAAGTTCCCAAAGGAGACGTTTTTATAAACGCCGTCATCCAGCGATACACACAATCACTCAGTCCCTGCGTCTCGGGAGCGGCCGAGGAGCAAGGCTCCGCTGCTCTCACGAAGTAACAAGTAATGCGGGCCGCGAGCAGGCAATGGTGTGCTGCGATCTCCAGTACACACTGGCCTGCACTAATATGCACGGACAAAGGCCGGCGAGCAAGAACAGTAGTTATACGCACCTCGTGATATTGTCTCAGATAAGTCTCCCTCGGCCCCGCTCCGACCGTCGCGAGAGCACGGCTGTCGAAGCGGGTACCGTCGTCCTGCGCTCCGATTCTTGTGTTGTCTTCTTTGCCCAGTTGTGGTTTTCACGTAATTTTAAGGAAGACTAAGGTAATGTTCAACAGCCTCGGGAAGGAACAGCAGTTTACATTATGTAGCGAAGTACTGGAAGTAGTAGGCGAATATTTCTACTTAGGACATGCAGTGACCGCAGATCCGGACCATGAAAAGGAAATAACAAGAAGAATAAGATTGGGATGGAGCGCATTTGGCAAGCACTCGCAGATTATGGCTAGCAGCTTGCCGGTATCGCTCAAGAGGAAAGTATACAACAGTTGCATCTTGCCTGTACTCACCTATGGGGCTGAAACGTGGAGGCTAACCAAGAGAGTTCTACTTAAGTTGAGGACAACCCAGAGGGCTATGGAACGAAAAATGGTAGGGGTAACATTAAGAGATAGAAAGCGTGCAGAGTGGGTCAGAGAAATAACTCAAGTTACCGACATTCTAGTGGAAATTAAGAAGAAGTAATGGACATGGGCAGGACATGTAGTGCGAAGAGAGGATAACCGATGGTCGCTGAGGGTAACAAACTGGATTCCAAGGGAAGGAAAGCGTAGCAGGGGGCGGCAGAAAGTTAGGTGGGCGGATGAGATTAAGAAGTTCGCAGGGGTCAAGTGGATGCAGCTAGCACAGAACCGGGTTCAGTGGAGAAATGTGGGAGAGGCCTTCGCCCTGCAGTGGGTATAATCAGGCTGATGATGATGATGATGATCGCCGCCCACAGCATGTTATGTAGTACCTGTCGCTTGTCAAGTTCCGCCGTCAAGCAACTGGGCACATTGATATATGTTGGTTTGGGGAAGGCTGCGTGCCTGCGATGATGGTCTACCCGATTTATCTGTGCTGAGCTGGGATAGCTGCCCCTCGTTCTCAGTTCATTCTGATTGCCTTCTGTTTGAACTGTTTTCAGCTTCATTTTTTGTAGTTTTGAATATTGAAACGTCTACGTGCCATGATGTCCTTTTTTTTTTATTCTTACGCTTGGTGTACGACTGCGATTATGTGCATACTCTGCTATGCCTGTTTATCCACAATTTTTTTTGTGTGTGTGTGGGGGGGAGAACTTAGGTATGGTCTATATGTTGTTGTGGTTACTGCCTCTGTCATCGTTTTGATGGGCGGGCCGTGAGATCTGTGATTTACAAATGTTTTAGGCCTTCCTATTACCGTATTCATTGTGGATGAAGTGTCCCTGTGTAACCTTATGTTTGGCTTAGAACTGTTCATGGGCCTCACAGAAGGATTTAGTTTTTCTCGGCAATAATATGGTCTGGAAAGAGGAACCCCACAAGAAAGCAGCAAACACTCATGGCGGTAGCCGGTATCTCCACGCGCCAAGCTGCCAGTCTTTCATGCTATGCTTCTGTTGTCGCCTTACTCGTGTTCATCTCCTCTGACAGAGTTGGACGAAACACCTTGGTTAGCCCTCGTTCATCCTATCAAATCCTTCCTTAAATAATTAGCTGCATATGACAAGAGGTGGTAAAACTAAGCTAAACAATGGAAAATTTAGCAAAAGAATTGCTAAACACTGCATGCATCCATGCTTGGCCGAACTAAACTGTCACTCAATTTTGTTGTGTTCTTCCAAACAAGCAACAACCACACGAAATTACAAGCTCAAAATATGTGATGCCTCAATCTTGTTTCATGTAGCCAAAAAACAAAAATAGGTTTAATTTGCTGCTGTGATTGGTTAGCAGGGCGTAATCTTTATGCTATTACAAAGTACAAGAAAAGAACGCTCGCAATGTTGTTTTTATTGTGTCTTTAGTTCTCTTGTTCCGTTATAGTTCATTACAGGCGAATTTTCTTACGTGAGTCTTCAGGATCCTGTAAGTAAAATTTTGTCTCGACAATCTTTATGGTAACGTAAAAAAAAAAAAGAAAGGTGAAATTGTTGGTTAGTAATTACTTTCATTTTGACGTTTTTGGCAAGCCTCTAAAGAAAAATTCACCGCAAACATATACTGCTTACTTATTTACAAATGAGTTATTTGACATTCAGAAGCCTTACAGAGATGAACGATTGCCTATAGCTAGGTTTTTTGTTCGTGATGTATCTGAAAACAAAAATCGGAAATAGATGCTCTGTCTCTGAGGTCCCCCTTAAAGTGTGGCAAAAGTTCACGTTAATTATTCGCTAAATTAACCTATCTCACAATCTTTGGCGTGGCGTCTAAGGCATGTAAGTTCCAGTTTAGGTTTTCGTGTATGCATTGGTAAGACTGCTGTTAAGAAAATTAGTATATTCACTCTGAACATGAGTAGGGCAAGGTACACTTTGCCGCAGTAAGTGTCATTATGTGGAAAAGTATGCTTCTCAGGTGAAAAGCATCAGAAATGATGTTGAAAAGAATTGACGCTAGTTATGCCAAAGCCTGCGGTTGCATATATCAAAAAGCTGAATAATAAAAATTAAGTGTGTCATGGTTTTGCTTTTGCACGGAATTCAATACGAAAGTGAACAAAATAGTGCAAAAGAAATAAATCTGAGACGAAGTCGGAATCCCACGAGCACTGATACCCACACCCTGCAGAAACTCCAACCTGATGTTTTTCACAAGTAGACACGGGAACGCAGTCGCACATGACATGCACGCTACGCAGAAGACGATGAGGATGTTCTTCCTTCATTAGGTTGGGTAAATTCAGATGCATACGTCTGCTGGCGTATTCACACAAGCTCGCGAACTAATAGCTGTGGCCCGCTAACGACAGACGAAGAGAATCTTCGGAAGGGTTATTCTGGAGGAGGCTGTCCTCTTCAGCAAAGTTACGAGTTGGGGAATAGCATAGCAAAGAACATGGAACCGAAAAGGTAATATTTTTATTGCGAAAGCAATACTGCTAGCACTTCGAGCCTTTGGCGTGTCGTGACGCCTCCATACATGACCTTTCACGTGACCGTGTGACGTCGCGCCAGACCGAGAGACGGGGCCCCAGCTCGCGCCATCGGATGGTGGCAGTGAGTACTTACAGGAGCCGCAGCGGTGACGTCACGCCATTTTAACGTGACCGTGTGACGTCACGCCAGACCGAGAGACAGGGCTGCAGCTCGCGCCATCGGATGGTGGCGGCGAGTCCATACACGGCGCTGTGTCGCAGCCAAGAGAGGGCGCTCGATGTTTTATGAAGAACGCTCGGTCACCCGCAACTAATGCTTTCGCTGAATATTTGGTTCAGCAGCGTTGAACTCTTGTAATTTTGTTTTTCCCCGCATTGTGCTCGTACGGCCCGCGGCGCTTAGCCAGCGGAGATACGAAGTATGCTCCAATGATCTCACATGAGCAGCATATAAAGCGCAGGTCTGGACGCGTGCCAAAACACCAGCACTTTTATTGTCACTTCTGCCTCAATATTAAATGATGTGGAGATGTGGCAGTTGCCAGTCAATTTTCGACTTGGCCTAACGAACGTCGTAAGTGACGTTCCTCATAACCTGAGTCACCTTGGGGCGTTCGACTCCTTAATTCAAACCACTCCAAACATCGCAAGGATTCAGCGCTGTGCTGCATCACTTCTTCTTTGTCAGCTTTGTTCGCGCTGTCAGACTATATGTACCATCTCTACGCGAACCGATCCGCCCAGTATTCTATCCTACAGGTGTTCAGAAAAGCGGCGCTCTGCCGACCGTTGAGGAAAGAAGTGCTGCGGTCAGCGCAAAGAAAGCTTGGTGGAATATCTAAGACCACGAGTTCGCAGGTGGTAAAAACCAACATGATAATAAAAGAAACACATTCCCTCTCAGCCTTCCTCAGAAAAAAAAAAATGCTGTTGGAGATATTCAACAAGAATGCGAATTCTTATGGTAACTGATTGCTTTCAATAGGCTGTAGCACATCTTAAACGTTTTTCTTGAAGACGCGTCCGCAGAGAGGTGATGGCCTTAGCCTGTTATGCGCCGTAAGTCCAACAACAGACAACAACGGCAACAGTAGCAGCATTGAAGTCATTTCCTCGGGCTTACGAGACCAGGAATCCCCGAGCATAACTCACAATTGCGACTACCAGCAACAAACGGCAACTGCATGCCCATGTCAGCACAGATTAAGCTTTTAGCCGATACTGAGAAACAGGAGGCACTATCATTCTCCAAGATCAGGTTAAAGTGCAACGCGTTCAAGCACGAGCCCTACGTACTCAGTTAGAAGCTGGCATAGATGTTGCATTATTTAGAGCAGTGGTCGCAGAGTAAATCTCTCCAAGTAGTCCACGCTTTCCTACAGAGTGAACTCCGCCTCATGGTGGGCAACGCTTTTTTTCTAGTGGCAGGCAGACGGAGGAAAAAGCAATCGTAGGAGTCGCGCGGGAGAACGCGAGAAGGGCTGCTTGAGATGTGCGGCGGCATTGACGCTAACTCACACTCTTCGGTGGCGTTGTGATGATCAGCATTATAAAAGAAAAACGACCAGGGCACTGGCGACAGTGCCGAGGGGTACGCGCCTTTCTCCCGACGTTCTACAGACATGTGCGCTGTTCTTGCCAGTTCCGTTTGACGTTTGCTTTGTCTTTGATTGAAAACACGCTTTACTCGCCAAATATGAAAGTCGACTTTATTGATGTGAGTGTTTTCGAACAATGTATCGATGAATGAGCGATGTATGCTCCTGTTACTCTATCTGTCCAGTAATGATGACGTGCTGGTGATGGTCCAGATGTGGTCGCATTGTGCATCGCCTCAAAGTGGAATGGGTACTGATATGTCAGTGGAACCGGCTCGCTGTTCGCCACACGTGGTGCAACTGCACTCGACCGGGCTCTGGTAGTCCTTCTGGACGCGGCGCCCATTCTCGCAGCTTAGCGACACCTTGGCCGGGATCGCTTTCTTGATTGTGCAGCAACGGCAGTTGGAGGTGAAGTTGTTTGTCTCTGCAGAGAAAACGGTGCACCATAAAGCACAACAAGCATAAACGCGCGCTCCAGGCACTACGCCAAGGACTGCGTACGGGGTACAGAACTCTTTTTGGTGAGCTTCAGCGTATATATCGTTACCGTATATTGCTACTCCCAGACGCCAACAGAGAATGCATAGACGGTTGCAAAGAGAATATGGCGCACGTGATACTTGGACTCCGTTCAGGGTGGTGCTAAGTGTCCCTTTCGGCAAGTTATATGCAGAGGTGTTTGCCAGAAAAGTTCTGCTTATCGAGCTAGACCTTACAGTACGAATCGAAGTTCAGTATAACTTGCATGAAAACATTTTGTGTGCGTCGGTCTGTCTGGTAATTGGATTTTTGGGGCACGCCACTTTATAATGAACTACCATGTTACGACTTATGTAGCCTAATACGATTGTACTGTACCAGTAATATATAGTAATTTAACAAGAATCTAGGTGCGTTATAGCCTTAGTGGTTATGCGTCACAAAGCACAACATAATAGTTATACAAGAATCCCAACCTGCAAGATTTGCATGAAGCCAAAAGGGTGAGTGGGATCGAGCTTTCGTCCACTAGCAAACTTTGTCTTCGCTTGGGCCCAGTGGAAGTGGGGCCCAGTGGTTCTTTAGTCGAAACGTAGGCTAACGGGGCTGAGCCTGCCCATCCAATCCTTGTCCATCATGTATTATCAGGAATCACACTTTACCAGGCAGCCAAAAGAAAAGAGTAACACTAAAAAGAGAGCAGATGCGTAATGTAAATAGCAGCTCAATTTTAGTTTCATTTATGGAAGTTTGGTTGGAAAGCACACTCATTTTGTGATCCCTAAACAACTCAACACAGACTGCTCCGAAATCGCAGATCGCTTGCTCGCCACCACTACGCAAATCTAAAACTGCATTGGTGCTTTTTTCTTTGTTGCTTTTAGTGCTGTCCGTGTCTATCTTGCCCCTAGTTGAGTGTGTAACTGCGTAACTAAACAAATAAATTGCCTGCGCTGCCGCATCTATTGATGCGGACAAGCCAACAAAAGACGTCTAATTGGCAGAGGAATCGCTGACACGAGCTCTGGGTCGTTAGTTTTTCTCTCCATATATTATATGTCATTTGCATCAGCGCGCCTGAAGTGGATAGCACAGCTAACGCCACAGCAATGCCTGCGGCAAATCACAATAGAAGCCAAATTTTGGCAGAGGCAATACTGCTTGCGTGTGAGAATGTGAGATCATTACGCTAGTTTACGACGCTATTTTGATAAAGTGCTCATCCATGCTACGCTGCATAATGACTACGATTCGCCATCATGCTGGTTGCAGCAAATGCATTTCGCTAGTTACAGTTAGAGTTTTTCAGCGGATAGTGATTGGTTCACAGGGCGCGCATGATGTCTCTTGCCTGGATTGAAGACTGTCCTCGAGAAGCACTGTCCCCTGCATTCCGCCAGGTTGGCTATGGGTTCGGTGTTGTAGCACAGGCCGTTTTCAGGATCGTACAGGGTGAAATACTGCATCGTCCGAGAGGGCTCGAGGGTGTGGGGGGCACAGGAACCTGAATCAGAAAAATGGCGCCCATAAGTTCCGACAGTTTATAGAGGTGAGCATTGACGCAAGCGCGCCGCAAAGCACCAAGCAGCGCACACTGGAGACTGTAAGGCCCAGAGCATGAATGGCCCTGTAATCCCCTCAACTCCCCTCCCCTTCCCCCCCCCCCTCCTCCCTTTTTCTCGCTGAGATAATTAAGTACATCGCTTCCTTTTTTTGCTATATATATATATATATATATATATATATATATATATATATATATATATATATATATATATATATATATATATATATATATATATATATATATATATATATATTTTTTTTTTTTTTTTTTTTTTTGCCGCAGAACTATAATCTATAAAAGCAACCTGGTGTCCCGATGCACACAGACGACCCTTTATCGGCGCTGCCTTCAAAAATATGAGGCAACAAGTCTCGCAGCAGACGCACGCGACGTGCTCCCTGGTTCAACGCAACAAAGCAGACGACAGCAGTTACGCATGTCATGAAGCATGCCCGCATTCGTAGGTAGAAAATGTTCGGCACGGTGGGGCCCGAAACAATTGCAGCTCCAAAACTAGCTTTAATATGCTCAAACGCCAGCCTCTCTGCCAATACAAACTACTAAGATTTCTCATATGAGAACAACTGACTCCCACTTATCAACATACTCGACTCCTATTTATTTTACATTGCGGCTTCAACGACGTGCGTTGGATCTTGGGCGTGTCGGCCGCGTTTAGATCGAGGCAAAAGGAAAGGTACAATGACAACCCCCGCTGGTAAAAATAATAATCAACCGCAAGCCCCCACCACGGCGTTCCAGTATTTCCTTGAATATTCAGCAGTGTACGCTTTTCAGAGTAAACGGACTTCACAACACAACTTGAACATGAACAAATAGAACAAGGAAGAATATCGCCCTACCTCAGCGCATCGTTGATGTAAACATAATTCACGAACTTCAGCGGAACGATAGTCTCCTCTAAACGTTAAACCGAATGAGTGTTAACCACGGCAATAAACTGCAAGAGCGCCTCTAAAACATTTCATGATTCGTTTGAAGATGGTCTTCATCGTAGTTACTTAGAGGTCGATACTATGAAGCTTCATATAGCGTTCGTGGAGAGGTGTCCGGAGGGCTATGTCTGATGAGGTAACACGGTGATAAGCAATCGCTCGCTTTGTAGTTTAAGGCACCACTACACAAAAGATGATTTCTGGCTCCTAATACGCATGCAAAGCATTTTCAGAGTGAGAAGGAGATCTTACCTGGCGTAACTTGGCACTTTTGGCAGCATCCTGTCTCGTCGCGTACGATATTGTTCTGGAAAAAAAGAGAGGCGGGCACGTGAGCAACGTATCTCTGCAAAGAATTTGTCTTTACGCTATGGTCAATTGTTGCATCACCTTGGGGCAATTGGACGGAAGCTTGGGACACGCCTTGAGCGTGTATTTAGTCTCCACCACGCCGGCGTCGTTGCGCACGCACTGGACCTGGAAGCAGGGCCTGACGGTCGACACCCACCTCTCTCCGACCTGAACGACACGGAAGGGAGAAGGCGTGGCTGTTACTGTTGTCAGTCACGGCACGTGACTCTTAGAAAGTGGGAGCAAAAAGAAAACAAGTGGTCAGCGATGGGTATTCTTGCCGATGGCATCATAAATATTATAAAGCCTTTTTTCGGAGGTGCACAATGCACTTATTACGGACTATCGCCATAGTCACGTGCTGCGAGCAAACCATTGCAGCCTCTGCGATCAGACTATTGTCGTCAGATCTAAGTTGGAAGAAACGGGAAGTGAGCAGTGTTTGGACAAGAATTTCGTGTGCTGTCGTATAGAACTTCAGTTCATTTTGATGTTTCTGATTAGGCGATGACCACGAATATTGTTTTCGTCTTTAGCTATACTTAGAAAATTAGCCGCTGTAACGAAATCATTCTTAATGCTTACAGCGCGTTATTCGTTACTACGTTTCGTTACTGTTATTCGTTGCTGGCCCTGGAACAGAATCTTTACTCTAAAGTGCTGTGTGGAATGATGGCTGCTGAAATAATTCTAAGAAAAATAAGGCAGTCGCCGTGCTCTGATTAAACTAGAATATGTACGTCATCGCCTATCTTTAGAAGAGAAAGAAGTACGGGGGACGACTTATGACCCGTCTGTAAGGTGGGAGCTATTAATGCGATATCACTCAAATATGGTCTACGGCTTATCTTGTGGACCCTCTTTCCCGTACGCCCACCAATCACCTACCTGCAATTTGCTGCTCGGCAATTGTCAGGTTATTAATCCGTGCATCTTTATTCCTGCATATACGCACCAACATACAGTGCTATAAAGCCGTATGAAAGCACCTGTATGGTATAGGGGCAGCGTGTCTTACTCAAGACTAAATTGTCACAGTTTCGATCTGCATATAGTTCTGAATTTTAATTACAGTGGGATTGATTTATATTTAAGCCCTCTGCTCCACGCCTGACGAAAAATCAAGATTTCCCAATACATGCCAACGACGGTGGCGCTGTCGTCTTTTCTACTGAAAGGTGGCCTTAGCATTGTCGTATTGAAATGAAGTGTCTAAAGATACGTCAGATAGATTCATTTGGTTATCATTAAAGGTACGGTGGACATCACTACAGGTCTATGAACAGAGTCGCATCCGATGTATGGCCCTCATGCTCTTCTTCTTCTTCCAGGCTCTTCCTCGCAAAGCGTACGTAAGAAGATAAGTAACTTGCGTACGCTTTGCGAGGAAGAGCGTGGAAGAAGAAGAGCATGAGCGCCATACATCGGATGCGACTCTGTTCACTTTCGAGAAGATACTGCTCCGCTTTATGAAAAGCACAGGCCTATTCGAAAGACTGATTTTGCTGTTATGTTACATGATATGACTGTGACGTGATGTGATGTGACATGTCTGGGATGTGACTGTACTAACATCACCCATCCCTCTCTCACAACTTTTATATCCATTCACCGATTTCCTCCAGTGCAGGGTAGCAAACCAGTTTATTTTACCGGCTAACCTCCCTGGGGAGGGGGGTTCCTTCTCATCTTCCTCCTCCTTCGAGGAGATACAAAGAATAAGTTCACCCATTCTTATATTGCCGCATTCATAAACATGACATAGACCGGCGTCCTCAAGCTCGGTTGCGCTGCTGTAACTCGTGTATAGGTTGCACAGCAAGAGATTATAGCAGGAGACTCGGTACGCGTCAGCAGAGATACGCGTTCGTTTGGTGCTTTCGCTTCACATTTATTAAACAGTTTGATAGTATATCACCTTTATCTTCTCGTAATTTTAGGAAGCCACCTCTAGAATTTGCGCCGTCTTCAATTCTGCACTGGGACCGAGAGCCGGTGTGCACTGCACAGCACACATCCCATCGTGCAGCCCCCGTCAGTGACATATGGTAACACTTATTTCCATACTCTTTTTTTTTTAAAGATCTTTTTCGCCCTGATCAAAGACGACAACTAACTGCTTCTCTGCTCTGGTCTCCCCCCCCCTCCCCCCTCTTACCACCTAGCTGCTCCCCACCTCCTTTCTCCTGTTAAAAATTTCAATTCCAGCAGAAACGCCGGCGTGGTAATCACTAAATAATATTATATGCTAACTATATGCTAGCTCTTCTTTAACAACAAATATGACGTCTTTAATAAATTATTGGCCTCACAGCATGAGGAAGAATGCATGCCGAATCTACGATGGGAGGTAATGCTAGTTTGGTATCGATGAACAGGTCAGAGACCATACGAAAACGAAGATATGCTCTACCGAAATACGAAGAGGGGAGCCGAAAAGATGAAAGTGTGAATGGTTCGCTTTCGAGTAAACATCAACATTGTTAAGGAGAGGCTATGAATTTGAGTTCGTCGCAAGCTGAACGGTCCCTGCCCAGTAGTCTCCGCCTTCGCTAGCGAATGGAGGTTCGGTGCGAACTCAACTTTGACTGGAGGACGGGACTAGTCACGAGGAAACCTTCAGCGGAGTGAAGCAGAAACTCACATGTGCCTTAAGTTTGTGTGGAAATAGCCAGGAGTAATTTAGCAGTTCGAACGCTGCAACCAAACGAAGTACGCCATTATTATTATTTATTATTATTATTCAGCCGAACGATACGAAGTGTGTCTTGAGCATGCAGCTCAGATGTGGCTTACTGAATGTAAATCGCTTTATTCGAGCAAGAACTCTTGGCAAGATGAATTTATCTGTGTTACGACATATAAGAAACGGAAACACGTGCGTGCGTCGTTGTACACATCATATCAATACTGCGAGAAAATTTTGTATGATAAGGTATCTGCCTTTTAAAAACACCGAGTAATATCTCCGACGTACCTGGGGAAAAAATGAGTTTCATATCGGAGCACATTAGAGTGACACGCTGGTACGTTGTATCGTTCATTACACTAATCGAAGATTTCCGTTCGGGCACTTACCGGGTAGAGACTTCCGTTCTCATCGCAGAACTCCCGCACACAGCGACCACAGCAGTCCCCTGAGCCTGGTACAGGTTCCACATATTTCTCACTCTGAAAAAAAAAAAAAAAAAAAAGAGAGAGCAGGGAGAACAATGAGTTACTTTGTTACCTCATAAATCGTGCAGTCTGTGCACTCAAATAAAGATGCGCTTTTGTTTTATTGTCCGTGGTTGTTCGTTTTTTCATTTACGAGAAGCTAAAATAGACGAACGAACTCAAAGCAGAGGTGATGGAGGCACAAAGAGACAACAACATGATGCGGTGATTGATAGCTTTTCAGCGATTTCCGTGTGACTGGTTGTAATTTAAGGCTACGTGAAATTGACTATTGTTATCTGGATAATTATTTTTGGCGCTCTTGCTTGGTCTCGAAACATAGGTTCAGGTACGAGGATCTCGAAGTTCGGCAGAGTCACTGCTTTTGATACTCATCTAAGCAATGGTTTTGAGAGCTAAAACTTACCCCGTCCTCCATAACGTCGCAATTCAGTTTCAGTGACCAATATTTCACTTGAATTATAAATTATGCTAATAACGCCTAAGGACGCAGTGGTATGCCCGTAAATATTCCCGGGACAAGAAAGCGGTATTTTCGCGAGATATGGCAGGACGCACGTTTACTCTGAATATAATCTGCTATGCTAAAACGAATGCTCAGATGCCATGACACGGCTCTTCTCTTCTTAAAACAACAACGACAACAAAAAGACAATGAATGCGAATTGTTTTGTAACGCAATGCCAATGGTTTTGAATATGACTACCCAGACCAACCTTTAAAGATAGTCATTCATACACCCCTATTCAGCAGATAAACTGGGAAGGGCTCCTAGCAATAACGACTAATGCTCTAGCAAGAAAACCTAAAAATGAAGGTCAGACAAAGACTCACCGGGTGGCAAGTCTTGTTGCAGATCTGCGTGAGAACGACCTTGATGGCCTCGCCCGTGGTTGGCGACTCTTCGCAGCGGTACGATCGACACTTGCCGTCCTCTGGTTGCCGCCATTCAGAGCCTTTGTAGTACGTCTGTCCGTTGCCCTTGCAAGCCGTACGCCGCTGCTCCGGGCAGCAGACGCCGTAATTGCTCGGAGACACCGCGTACTCGTAGTCCTGGGGGAAGCGTTGAGACACAACTCGTAAGTGTTAAGTTCTAAGAGGGAAAGGTGGAAGTTTAAGGTGGAAACAGAAGGAGGAGGTTAGGGGGTGGCGTTGGAAGTTGCGAGCGAAAAATCACGACCACTCCTCTGACATGTGCGAGTTGGCAGGTCGCATGGAATGCAGGCATGGGGGTGACGTAGATTGCTACCCGAGTGTCCAGCTGCCATCTCGACAGCTGCCAGGTGGGAACGGGACATGAGACTCGTACCCGCGACCCTTGGATCTTCAGTAAGCTATGCAATGCCTAGACAACACAGAGACATTCGTTTTTTTTTTTTTTTTTTTGTGAACATGGGGCTTTATATCTATTTTGCGTGTTATTTCGCATAATGTGGCAGCTTGCGACTATATGCTATGCATGTTTTAGACGATGTGTGATATAATAGGGACATGAAATAAGATAGTGGTTATTTAGCGATAAGCAATGCGCATTAACGGGAACATAAATTGCAGAGGAGCTGTGCATGGAAGTCGTTAACGCGAGCTCATCATGCCCGTATGAGCGGAGCTTTTAGGACAGCCCAAATTATTCGTGGCTAGATATGTTTGTGCAGAAGGAAGCTTTACGAGTCAAGTTGTTGTCATCCACGGTTTCACACACTGGGGTAAAAAATGGCAGTGGTGCCATAAACAACGACTGTCTGCTATAACGTGAAGGAGGCAAACACAAGAAGCAAGCAAGGATGGCTAACCTCGCTGTCTTTCTGCTGTCCGGGGCACACCTCCACCTTGCAGCTGTACTGGAACTGGTTGAAGTTCTTGGAACACGTGCAGTTTGTGCACAGTCCGTCCGTCCAGCTGGAGTCCACCTGAGCATTAACATTGAAATAAAAGATGCTACACAACGGCCAGTATAGTGGATCATAAATCTGGGACCATCCGTGTCGGCTCCTGCTTGAACAGTGATAACGGGACTGAAGTTTAAGATTGTCCTATCTAAACAATAAATCATCAGCTGCAGCAATAACGAAGTGGCTCAAAAACATGTAAAAATATATTCCATTTGCGAGAGATGTGACGTTTTAAACAACTTGGTATAATTAAAACTGGTGTTTATTCTTGCATTAAAAACGATACCCCCACACTCAAGTTTTCGATCTGTCATCTGAATAAAAGGTAATTTGCACATGACGATATACTTTTTTTTTTCTAATTAGCGGAGCCCTTTTTCGAATAGACTGAAAAGTATACGCACCGGGTACATCTTCTGATAGCGTTGTCCATATTGCAGTTGAACCTGCATGCCGTTCACTACCTTGTATCGGTGAATGTAGGCGCACTTGTTCTTGGGCACTGCAGTAAGGAAGCAGTTGGATGGGGCACTACTTGGATATTAACTTCTACACAAAACAATATTGTCAAATATACCAATTGCAACCAATCGCACAAATGGCGAAACCCATGCTCAGCAAGCTGTGACGTTTTAACTATGCAACGCGATACATATTGGTCTTGGGATATTTAGGCTTCTGAAGCGAGCTGAAGGCACTTCGATTAAACGACATTCAAGAATCATACAACTCATGAAACGAGCTAGAAAAGAAGGAAATGTATTTAGAAGCTGCAGGGCAGCCGCATAGAATCATCACTATTGTAACGAGAAGGAATCAATACAGAGTTTCATTATGTACTGATTTTCCTAACGACATTCACTGTTGAAGAAAAAATGTCTCGCTGCAGCTCCACACTGGTTGACATCTCATTTTAGACGAAAACATCTGATTACACGACAGAAGGAAATAAAAAAAATCCGGGCGAATCTAAAATTATCTGTATATGTACAGAGAACTCCGTTTCGATACTGATGTCAGACCACAGCTGAGAACAATGGTTTCTACGTCTTCTTGAGATTACCATAGCTTCGTACTCCTCGCATTTTCTTTATAGACGTTTGAAGGAGAGCCAATGATCTGAAGAGCCAAGCGCGAAACTCACCACACTTGTAGAGGGTGCAGCACTCTCCCGGCGCCTGCTCGAGCTCGGTCTCTGCCGGGCACGAAGGTATCTCGGGGCACTTGTTGACGTTGCAGCGCACCGACACCCTGTTGCAGCAGCCCTTCTGTTCGACGATTGCCTCGAGGCCCGGGCCAAGGTTCGCAGGCCACTGCAGCGGCGGACACATCTTGGGGTCGCACTCTGCGTAACGAGGAAGAGATTGCAGGTCATTCAGGCACGCACACAGGCACAAAGCGCGCAAACAGCGGAGGCAACTTCAGTATCTTGCATTCTGCCTATGTTGCACTATCAGCTTCCAGCCACGATACTTAAGTTTATTTTTCAATTCTGTAATAGTTGCGCATCTTATTGGCTGCACCTTCGCAAAGGCGACCTGTGCACCATCCCTGTCCTTGTGTAGATTTATCCAATTCGCTGGCTTGACTTTTGCGTGTCCTTGGCGCAAGCTTGACGGAAGCGGCATCGTGAGTTCTCTGCACTTGTTCGCTATTGTCCAAAGAGTAAGCACCTGCTCTTTGGACAATAGCGACCCGACGAAGAGGTTTGCACTCAGTATCCTCAAACAAAAGCATCGACTCTATTTGCAATTATTTGATTCAGTGTCATTAAACTGTTCTTATTGGTAAGCGTACATAAGTAACACAACTATATAACCACTTAGGGGAATTGAAGAGCAATAATGAGGTGCAATGGTGTCATATAAATGTGAAATACTGAGAAAGACTGTTACGACCAAGCATCCGCAATTGCGCGCTCTATTGTTCGCCTGTGGGCATGGATAAGTTTTGTGAATATGTGGTGATGGTCCAATGGCTCTAAGTGAGCCTGTTTCCAGGAATCCTGTTTTGTAAGCATGTTTTGCTTTGTGGACAACCTGCAAATGCCAAATTGACCCTGTCAAGAGAACGTCTGGAAAGACACAAAGAAACGTCCCCCTGCGGGAAATAGCAGGAAGTGCTTTCTTTCTTTTGTTCACCCTTCCAGTCGAGAAGTACTATCCTCCAGTGATGAATGCCTCCTATCCAAAGGAGACGACAGAGTGACATGTCCGCTGACGTGCAGGACAAGAAAGGAGCATGACTCATACGGCCATTAAGTGATTTCCCGGGAATGCAGGAAAGATTTGCAATTGTCGAAAAGGGACCATGTTGGGAGCCCTATGCGGCGCCACGTGCACTCAGGTTTCTGAGAAGTAAAACCCCTTGTCAGAACCAGCCTGTGGTTTCTTTGCTGAAGAATAGAAATGTACCTCCTCTCCTCGCCGTTTCCAAGCTTTTCCCGCCAACAAGTGATCACGCCCAACGAATGAATGCCGGACCAGTCAGTGCTTCAGATCATCAGTGCAGTGATGTGTTCGATTGGATGCCGATACCTGAGGGGCGTACCCTGGATTTGGTTGGTCAGCATCTTCAGAGAGGGGCTGGACATAGGGGGTTTTTAAGGACGCTGCAGAGCACGAAATGTCGCTCTGAGCCCTGGGTAAACGGCTCATCCAGTCGCTTCTCGCTATGAACTCTTAACGCTTGTCATTTTGCTGATGTACCCTTCTTCTTCATGTAAATATTCTTGTAAATACGTTTTCTCAAAGTGCCAGTAAACCTGCTTGTACATATTTCACCAACTTCGAAGATTCAATCCTACTTCAACCCCGAGTCTCTGCACGCTACCAAGTGAAGGCCGGGTCGACATAGCCCCAGCGTCACAACAACTGGTGATCAGCGGTGGGATCTGAATCTACAAGCACAACGACTGGTGCCCAGCGTTGGGATCTGAATCTACAAGCCACAACATCTGGTGATTGGAGGTGGATCTGAAGCTACAAGCCACAACACCTTGTGATCGGAGGTGGCATCTCAAGCAACAAGCAGGAGCAACAATCGGCCAACAAGAGGGCAGTTCGGAACATCGATCGCATGTGTGGGTGAGTGCTTGGCTTTTCTTCTGATGTGGACCAGGTTCTAGAACAGGGTTAGATTTTAGAACTGGTAAAGAGAGTGTGGAAACGCCTTTAGGTTGGTAGTTTGCACAGTTGTTTTGGAAGTAGCCGACACTCGGAGCGATCATGGACCTACAAAAGCTGCAGAAACCGGACCTGTTGCTATTGTGTGAGGAATTGGGAATTGATACAAGTGGTTTGGCACGAAAACCCTTGATTATAAAGGCAATCACTGATCTGGGAACCGATGATGAGGAGCTCAGTGAAGCATGGAACCTTATCGGTCAAAAAAAGGAACAGCTCAGACAGCAGAAAGAGTGGGAAAAAGAGGAAAAGAAGCGTGAAAGAGAAGCAAAAAAGCTGGACCAAGAAATTGAGCTCCGGAAATTAGAACTAGAGTTGAGCAAGCCCCGCCGGGGTGGTGCAGTGGTAAGACGCCCGACTACTGTGCCGGAGTTCCCGGGATCGAATCCCGGCCTCTGCGGCTGCGTTTCGATGGAGGCGAAACGAAGTGGCGTCCGTGTGCTGTGCGATGTCAGCGCACGTTAAAGATCCCCAGGTGGTCGAAATTACTCCGTAGCCCTCCACTACGGCTCCTCTTTCTCTCTCTCCACTTTCATTCCCACCTCCCTCCCTTCCCTTACGGCGCGGTTCGGGTGTCCACAGAGCAAGTGTGACAGTTACTGCGCCTTTCCCTTCCTGTGAACCAATTTAACTTTAGAGTTGAGCAAGAGGTCGGGCGATTGTCCCCAGCTAGCGGTACCTCTTCTCAACAAGGAGGCAGATTTCAAGATGTCAAAGTACATGCAGCCATATGTGATATCAGGGGATATCGGTCTGTATTTGGCTAACTTTGAGCGAACCTGCGAAAAACTGTCCTTCCAGCGAGACACTTGGTCTCAGAGATTATTGACGGTTCTGCCCTGCGAGGCAGCGGAGGTTGTCGCGCGGCTAAGCAAGGAGGACGCGGACAACTACGAGAAGGTCAAAGCTTGCCTTCTGAGAAAGTATAGGCTTAGCGCCGAGGCGTTCAGACAACGTTTTCGGAACGCTACTAGGTCCAGGGACGAGAGTTACCCTGAATTCCTATACAATTTAAGAGTCAATTTGGGCGAGTGGCTAAAGAGCACTGATTCCTACAGTGATAGGGACGCTGTAGTCGAGCGAATTCTTTTGGAGCAGTTTTATAACTGCCTCCCAGAAAAAGAAAGAAATTGGTTACAGGACCGAGGCGAAATTAAGTCGGCAACTGAAGCTGCCGAACTTATTGAGGAGTACGCTTCGCGCCGACAATTCAGCAACCCAGCAGTGGATAGGCTCCGCAATCCCAAGTTCAGTGTGAATAACCGTCAGAAAAGGCACTTTGCTAGATTTGCAAACGAAGAAAGGAAGGCTTCTTCAGGCAAACGCCCTAGAAAGGACGGCAGTGAGAAAAGTGAGGAAGTGACCAACGCGCAGAACACAAAGAAAAAGCTTGAGGCTAGGAAGCCGCTCACATGCTTTAGGTGTAATGAGCAGGGCCACATTGCCGTCAACTGCCGGAAAGAAAAGATTGCTTTCTCGTATGTCAGGGACTGCGATGAAAATATGCAGCTTTTAGAACCCTACCTGCATGACCTAGTAGTCAACGGGAAGCCTTGCAAGGTACTGCGCGATTCGGCCGCAACGATGGATGTTGTCCATCCGGCGTATGTGTCGCCTTCCGACTATACCGGACAGTGTGCATGGATCCGCCAGGTAGTGGAGGATCAGAGTGTGTGCTTGCCAATCGCGAACGTGGTCATCGAGGGCCCTTTCGGCAAGTTAACAACCGAGGCTGCCGTTTCAGGAAAGCTTCCTAAGTGCTATCCGTATTTGTTCTCTAACAAATCGGACATGCTACTGCGAAAGAGGGGCATCCTTTTCGGAGACAGAGTTGTGCCAGCCTTAACACGTTCAAAGGCGCGAGAACTAGCTACACTGCTCATTCCAGAAAAATCCACAGCGGAAGAAACGGCAGCTAAAACAGTGGTCGATGCGGAAGACAGTGGGTCAGAAAACTTTGAGAGCAAGGCATCTCAAATAAGTCAACTTGAAAGTGAGCTTGATGAGACGCGGAATGAGGACGTCCTTGGGAGTAACCTCTTGCCGCCAGCGTCTAGTAATCTAACGAGACTTTTAAGTGAAAACCGAGAGGACTTAGCTATGGAGCAAGCCAATGATCCCAAGAATAAGCTCGAAGTACAGTGGGAAGGACCTGCTGAAGTCGTTGCAAAGCTTTCTAACACTAACTACGCAGTGAAAATCCCCGGTAGGCGTAAAGAAGTGCGCATTTATCATTGCAATCTTATGAAGCCTTATGTGCAGAGGGAAGCCGTGGTAAATCTAACGTTAAACCTTCCCGAGGATATGGAGGGCAACTTGATTTGCCTCAGCGGAAAAGGAAGCAACGCTCAGGAGCTTCTCAAAAAGACGGAGCAGAGAGGAGAACTAAAGAAATCCCAGCTGTCCGATCTGGGCGAGATAATAACAGAGTTTGAGGCCTGCTTCGTGGACAGGCCAGGCAGAACTGATTTGACTGAGCACGATATTGAGCTGACTTCAGACGTGCCAGTGCGATCAAGGTGCTACCGATTTTCTCCAAGGCAAAGAGAAATTCTGGATAGGGAAGTAACTCGCATGCTGGAATTAGGAGTAATAAAACCCTCGGAAAGCGATTATGCTTCGCCTATGATCTTAGTAGAAGCTCCAGGTAAAGACCCTAGGCCTGTGGTAGACTACCGAAAGCTAAATTCTCTCACCAGGGATCAAGTGTATCCTATTCCGAATATTGAGGAGAGAGTAGGACAGGTCAGTAGAGCGGCATATGTGACTACGCTGGACCTTACTCGAGGATACTGGCAAGTACCGCTCACTGAACGCGCCAGCAGATACGCGGCTTTCGTCACTCCGACGGGCAGCTACCAGCCAACAATGATGAGTTTCGGGCTCAAAAATGCTCCATTTTGTTTTTCCCGACTCATGGATAGGATTTTAAAGGGGTGTGAAACATTCGCGGTGCCTTATTTAGACGACATTGCGGTTTTTTCCGACTCATGGGCGGACCATATGGTACATCTAAGAGCTGTACTGAGCCTTTTGCGTCAAGCTGGACTAACCGTAAAGGCCGAGAAATGTTGCCTGGCAAGGGCGACCGTGGACTACTTGGGTCACAATGTAGGTCAAGGTTTCAGGAAACCCAGCGAGATTAAGATTTCTGCGGTAGCAGACTATCCGCGGCCGAGCACGAAGACGGAAATTCGAGCATTCCTAGGTCTGACGGGATACTACAATCACTACATCCCTAACTATTCATCTTTGGCTAGCCCTCTGACCGACGCTCTCCGCAAGACAGAACCGACAAATGTAGTCTGGGACGAACAAAAGGAAGCCTCCTTCGTAAACCTGAAGGCTGTGCTGATTAGCCGTCCGGTATTGCGAGCTCCAGACTATGGCCGAGAATTCACGGTCCAGTGTGATGCCAGTGATCGAGGGCTAGGTGCTGTTCTCTGCCAGAGAGATGACGACGGTAATGAGCACCCCGTGCTCTACTTGAGCAGAAAACTGAGTTCTA
Organism: Amblyomma maculatum; assembly: GCF_055883805.1. Taxonomy (NCBI): domain Eukaryota; kingdom Metazoa; phylum Arthropoda; class Arachnida; order Ixodida; family Ixodidae; genus Amblyomma; species Amblyomma maculatum. The sequence goes on from NC_139345.1 coordinate 84,656,106, forward strand.
GAGAGAGGGCTTATTGCGCGTCAGAGAAAGAGTGCGCTTGCATTGTATGGGCCATTCAAAAATTGCAGTGCTATCTTGGAGGGGCCAAATTCACCGTAGAGACGGACCATTGTCCCCTGGCTTGGCTGCAAACTGCGACATCGAAGAACAGTCGCCTTCTTAGGTGGAGCTTGATTTTACAGCAGTACAATTTTGAAATAAGATACAAAAAGGGGAAGTTAAATGGGAATGCGGACGCGCTTAGCCGCTCTTTCTAAGCGGTCCGAGATGTTCCTCACCATGTATCCAAATTGATAATCAGGCTTTTTTTTTTTTTCGTGCGCTTGTATATGTGTGACTATGTAAAGCAGCACGTTTGGTTTTCTAGGAATACGTGGGTCCTGAACGTCTTGAGAGTGGGCTTTTCTCGAACAACAATGGCAGTTTTCTTTTAACCTGGTCTCTTCAGACGGGAGCCGAGTGCTTGCTTCGACATGTGGTTGAGTTTCAGACAGCTCGAGCAATTTGGCCTACAACAATCAAGACAACGCGACAAGCAACAGCGAGCTTCAAGCGTTCACGTGCAGGCCATTAAGTCGTCTCTTCATGCAGCAGCTGGGACTGCTGCCCTCCGAGACTCTTCTGGCGGGGGAGGAGGCTGTTACGACCAAGCATCCGCAATTGCGCGCTCTATTGTTCGCCTGTGGGCATGGATAAGTTTTGTGAATATGTGGTGATGGTCCAATGGCTCTAAGTGAGCCTGTTTCCAGGAATCCTGTTTTGTAAGCATGTTTTGCTTTGTGGACAACCTGCAAATGCCAAATTGACCCTGTCAAGAGAACGTCTGGAAAGACACAAAGAAACGTCCCCCTGCGGGAAATAGCAGGAAGTGCTTTCTTTCTTTTGTTCACCCTTCCAGTCGAGAAGTACTATCCTCCAGTGATGAATGCCTCCTATCCAAAGGAGACGACAGAGTGACATGTCCGCTGACGTGCAGGACAAGAAAGGAGCATGACTCATACGGCCATTAAGTGATTTCCCGGGAATGCAGGAAAGATTTGCAATTGTCGAAAAGGGACCATGTTGGGAGCCCTATGCGGCGCCACGTGCACTCAGGTTTCTGAGAAGTAAAACCCCTTGTCAGAACCAGCCTGTGGTTTCTTTGCTGAAGAATAGAAATGTACCTCCTCTCCTCGCCGTTTCCAAGCTTTTCCCGCCAACAAGTGATCACGCCCAACGAATGAATGCCGGACCAGTCAGTGCTTCAGATCATCAGTGCAGTGATGTGTTCGATTGGATGCCGATACCTGAGGGGCGTACCCTGGATTTGGTTGGTCAGCATCTTCAGAGAGGGGCTGGACATAGGGGGTTTTTAAGGACGCTGCAGAGCACGAAATGTCGCTCTGAGCCCTGGGTAAACGGCTCATCCAGTCGCTTCTCGCTATGAACTCTTAACGCTTGTCATTTTGCTGATGTACCCTTCTTCTTCATGTAAATATTCTTGTAAATACGTTTTCTCAAAGTGCCAGTAAACCTGCTTGTACATATTTCACCAACTTCGAAGATTCAATCCTACTTCAACCCCGAGTCTCTGCACGCTACCAAGTGAAGGCCGGGTCGACATAGCCCCAGCGTCACGACAAGACAAATAAACGTTACATAATCTTCAGATTGTCTGATGGATGAAACTAGTGTACGTCGACTAGCAAGAAGGAAAAACTTTAATCGACTTAAAAAATTCCTCGTAGAGCTTTTTATTTATGCATAGTTTGCAAACAAAATCAACATTATCAGACACCAGAAATAGAGACTTTAAACCAAATTCGTCGAATATAGGCAAAATACCAAAATGCAGTAGCTATAATCAGAAGGTTCTTTAGAGAACCATTTTTTTTTTTTAAGGATAAGTGGCAGAAGGGGACAACTGAAAACCATTTTTGCGCTATTGTGAGCTAGTGCACAGTTATGTGGCAGAATTAGGGACCGAAATATTACATTCATGCAACTTAATATGAGATGAGCGTGAAATTGTTATGCTCTTCAACTGAGGTTACCTAAAGCGCCAATTAAGATACAGACAAAGCAATGCCTACTATATAAGAGCCCATTTATTATTAGTTACTTCTAAATGCTTTGCAAGGTGAAACGGGAAAGCTTTGGAAACCTGCTCTGATTGCGGAGCGCCATCACTGCAAAAATGACTCTCAATGCTTAGGAATTGACAATATTTGAAAATTTTCGTTGAAAACTGATGAATAATTATTGAAAACTACATGATTCACCGAAGCCCCAGTACGACCGCATGCTTCACACAGTAACAGCTGCAGCGAACGGGTCCAACCGTCACCGCTAAGGTCTTGACAAGGCCAGTGCTCTCCGACAGCCAACGTCACAACTGTGGATGGGCGATAAAAGGCCAGCAGTTGAAGCTGCAAGAGCAGATCTCAGTCGAGTCACGTGGCGTCCCCTCCGCACTTTACTCATACCCGTGCGCGCATATTCATCTGCTGATCCTCTATCGCCCATCCTGAAATCGTCACTTTCGCTGCTGAGAAAGAAGGTGATGCACCGGCCTTGTTGAATTCTTGGTGGTGACGGTCTGATGTAGATTGCTCAGCCCAGCGCCTTCCGCCTCAATGATGGCGCCACTTAAGGCCCAGACAGGGGCCCAAGGTATGGCTGTCACTTTCGTTTCGCACGCGCTCTCGTTGATTGTCAAGGCGTTGGTACCAAATACGCGCAGCCAAATTGCGCTTGCAATCCGGCCTCAAAGCGACGAAGCATAACTGACAACGATACCACCTCGCACCCGTCTGGGCCTGAAGTGACGCGAAGCGTTGGGTGGAGGAACCAGCGCCACAAGCGTAATTTGACGCTGTGCTGTCGTGTGACGCCGCGTATTAGAGGGACATATTTGTGCGTCTCGTAACGCACACTGCAAATTTGTCATGAATTTTTTCGGCTACGCCATTTGGAAGACGAACGCTAATTCCTAAAGTACAGCATGCCCTAAAGAAACAAAATGTAGAAAACTAATTAACGGGTTTAATTAATTAACACACTAATAAATCATTCTCTCTCTTACCAGATGCTAGGTCAAGACCCCCCCCCCCCCCCCCCCCCAATACAGTCCCAGGATTAAAATAAATTTAGAGCAAGTTCTTTTTTTCTTAGAGTTTCGGACCGGCTAAAAATTATCTGGTATAACAGATACAATATAGCGGAGAGCCACAATGTGACATTTATCTCGGTACATTTAAGAGCAAAACAAAAGGTGAAGCAAATGGTACTAGAGTACCCTGCCTACTCAGAAGCAGAAACACGCACTAAACTTAAAGATTAAGACAAGCTCAGGAAGAATACGTAAAGTTGAATACTCACCGCAAACATGGGTTGGGCATCCTTCGCTGTTGGTCTTTATCTTGGTTATGGAGCCTGGCGCACAGTAGACAGGCGCTGGAGCCTTACAGGAGGATACCAGGTTGGCATCTGACAGAGCAAAAAAAAAAAAGTGAGCGCTCATCAAAGTGCTCGCGCGAAATTTTGTAAATGCAACTGGTCTGCAGAGGAGATAAAGCTCAAAATAGTTTTGGAAATAAGAACAGAGGTCATCGATAAGTATGACACGCGAGGAAAGAGAGTGTGAAGAAGCATTACCGCACAGATAGGTTTCGCAGCAGGTGTCATTCTGCTTGGGAAGCTGCTGCAGCTTTTCATCGTCCCTGCACACGGGCGGAGGTGGGCAGATGATGCTCGTGCAGCGAATCTTGAGATTCTCTCCGCAACCGCACGTCTCACAGGAGTTGACTTGCCACGTGTCCCCAACCTTCAGAGAACGAGGAAGGCGACAGGAATTGGGGATTGTAGCACAACGCCGTGGAAAGGAAGGTGGTATGCCTGACCAATTTGTCTTACAAATTAAAATAGGCGTTATAAGAGGTACGCTTAAATATGATAATAAAGATTGAGTTTTGAAAACAACTTTGTAGTAAACATCGTACCCCAATCAAACTCGGTGAACAATGAACTGAAAGAATGCACTTACGGATAGTATAGGGGGGAATAGCGTGAAATTAATACTTGACTCATATGGAAATTTTCTCCTCTGTAATAGCGGGAATTTTTTGAATGTCTGAAGATGAACGGATTGACTTACCAGGTGTCCTTGGTCGTCGCAGGCCTCTGAAAGCAGAAGCAGGGACGCATAAATCAGATGCGGCAGAATGGAAGCGCACTCAGTATATTATTTGAGGCTTACGGGTTTAAAGACAGGTAGTATAATGTACTGGACGATAGAACATATTGATCGCAGCTGCGTGATACGGCAGAGCGCAATGTATTCACACCAAACGAGATTGAGTCTTTCAAAGAGCTAGCTGTTGTCTCTTCCTGTGTTAGTGAAACCTTCAAACGAAGCATTATATGGTTATTTCTTAGCATTATATATATATATATATATATATATATATATATATATATATATATATATATATATATATATATATATATATATATATATATATATATATATATGAATTTCTGTAATTACCTGTGCCTCAAGTAATTGTTCAGAGCCTTCATTTATCACACTTTGTCATATACAAATCAATATTTTGTTTTAGCATAAGAAGCGACAAAGCTAAAATAATTTATTCCTTCAACAAATGATTTTATCATGGATTGATTACCCTATTGAAAAAAAAAATAAAACAACCTTAATGTTGTTCATGTTGCAAACGATGTCGGCCGAAAAAAAGGCTTCGTTTCAATTTCTTTTCCACCGAATTCACGCGGTCAATGTCGCTGTGGTTCTTCGTGTCGGCACATTACTTAAATCTTGCTGTTAACATTTATTTATATTTATCTGACCGCATTTTTCGTCAACCCATGCACAGTCCTGGTGTGGTTCAGAGCTGCAGCTCTTATTAGTTCTTTCTTTAGTTTCGATCGTCATAGGTATCCGCAGCGCCCTCAGTATCGACTGGCAAGTGCCAAAGGGGGTGGATAAAATTGACCCGCTCCACTTTTAAGGGAGGTGCAGGAGAGGAAAAGTGAGAGAGGAAAGAAGAATAGAGGGTGGCAGGCAACGGGTGGCCTACTGGCTTGTCTGACTATCTTGGCTGCGGGAGGAGGTTGGTTTAAAGGGGATTTGCCCATTTCGAGGACAAAGCGCTTTGACCATCTCAGCCTGCAAACGTAGTGCGTGTTTCCGCATTCCAAGGGGGTTCAAGTTCGTACCAGGATAGTAAAACAGACGTATACTGATAAGATACAGCTCCAGTAAGCTGCCTTTCGAAAGAAGCTCGCTTCAGCCCATTTGCAGTCCTGGGCAAGTCAGAGTTCACCTCCAGCTGTCTGACTTGTCAGAAGGAAAGCAATATGTCTGTGAAACATTGTGTAGTGTGACGCCACAGTGAAGACTAAAAAATTCGTGTTACATAGTGGTCACCACCCAGCAATGTTGAAATGATGTAAATGTAGTCTGGTCTGGTGTAATCACGCGCTGCACAAAGCGCACTCCGAAAAAGTGACTCGCAGCGTTCTTTTGACGGTTCCTTTCCTCTATCTCATGCTTACCGCAGTGTTTAGCATCGACGCATTCGCCGTTCTTGAGAACGTAGCCGCGCTTGCAGAAGCATGAGTAGGTTGGCATCACAGGGCACGAGCTGTCCGGGTCCTTGTAGTTGGCGCATGTTTTCGGACAACCAGTGTCACAGCGCAGCTCCATGTTCTTCGGGCAGCTGAAATCTAGGTTTAGGACAATGAAAACAAATAAATGAGTTAATACAAATATATGGCGAGGTTATCCGAAAATTGGCAACACGGGGACAAAGAAAGAGGGCTTTCGCATAAACTGCATATTTCTTGTCAAAATATAGTATACAATTTGCCCGATAATTGTGCTCTCTTTTAATGCTCTGATAATCACTTCTGGTATGCAAGGACACATCAGAGGCACGACAAATCAGAATACCGAAATATGCCGGTTTATTAGACATTTAGCTACAGGTATGTCAAGAACTAGTCTCTATAAAATTTTCTTGAACCTAGAACACAATTTAATCTATAATTACAAGGCAGAGGCAGTCATGCGCACCAGATCTACGAAGATAGTTTACAGAGCTAAGATTACCGGCGTAGCACACTGATCAGATTGACATCAGCTGCCGCGAGGTGCAGATGGACAGGCCCATTTTGGCGTTTCAGAGATGACTGCTTGGTTGGGTGCCTCACATGACTGTTACGCTCTATGCTCGCATACATCTCAGCATTCTTTCGCTTGCGGTCTTCACTTTTATCACGTTCCCGGCACATTTTGAGGGTTGCAGGCTTAGATATAGAAGCTTGTTCAGTTTTACGATCCAGATGACGTCCTTCCTGCAATGCCACAGTTTATTATCCTGTAAAAAAACCGATTCCTGAACATAGACAGACCTATCTACGGCCACAACAGAACCTAAAATCAGGGCGGCTGCTTCCCCGGATAGCTCTCCTCGTCACAACGTGTCCGAACCAAAATCTACCACCGGCACTCATTTCACGAACGAAACAAGCACCCCATACTGACATACTTTTGTGCACCGATGATAGGTTCCGAGATGAGCCTTCCTTTCCCCTACATGGAGCTTCACCTGCGAAGCTTCCAAAATGAACCACACCCTTAGCCAACCTTCCTTATTCTCTGCAGGTCTATAACGAGCCGTTTTCAATAAATTTATCTTCATCTTTCTGCTCTCTCACTACAACAACCAATCAGCTGCGTGGACGAGGCTCCCCTCCTCTGCAGCGGGTGATGCTGACGCCCCGGAACGGCCAGCTGTTCCATCTAGGCTTCGCTCCTCCCCGTGCACGCCCACCGGTCGATAACTTCATCTACCTCGGTCGGCGTTACAGATTGCAATACGGAATGTGCTGCTCTAAATGAAAAACCCAAAGCCAGCCTCAGAGTGATTTTTCTTAAAAAAAAAAAAAAAAGCCTTCCTTTTTGGGCCATGATGAATGTAAAAGCATTGAAATCGCCAGATGAGATGTCAGCTCGTGCACAACACGCGAATAAGCCAGTTACTTCTACCGTCCCATGTGGCAGTTTCAGTAGCAGCTGTCCAGAACATAATGTGCAATGGTGTCAATAAATCATCAGTTGAAAGTTAGCGCTCGTGTTGTCTACATCTCTCTCGTCCTCGTTCATATGCGCTAGAACGTGTCTCCAGAACATATGCTCTGCTCAAAGTGAAGCCTGCAGATGTCAAATAACGAGGGCAATTATCCATTCCCTGGCTCGGCTAATGATAACATAACTATTGGAACGTTTTCGCGTTTTTCTGCAGAGGCTGCTAAAAACGTACACTGAACATCTGTCTGTGGCATCAGCGTGACAGTCGCAGCAAACTTCATTCTGTGACACCATACTTTGTTATTTTCATACGCGAGGAGTTTTATTTGCACTATCCTTTTCTTTAGTTCCAGTAAACCATGGTTAATTGGCGGCTATAACCGCACCCCGAATAAACTTTCGACTTAATCTTTAGCGCGCCAAAACAGCGATGGAAGGAAAGAAGTTGCCAGGGCAAAGCGCTTTTTCCTCTGTACAGTCCTATACACTCTTCCTTGTTCACTTCGTTCCTTAATGTGCTGTTTTTCTGCACTAAAACTAAGCATACTAATGCGCCAACTAGCCTGCGAAAACGTCTCCGCAGGTTATAACCTTTCGACGATTAGCGTCGTAGATGGTTAACAAAACGGGTTTCGGCACGATAGCACGAGAAACAGTAGGGAACGCAGACATCGGACGGGGTACACACTTTTCACTCATATTTTGTGCTTCGGTGAGAAAGCATTGATCAGAATGGGTCATCCACATCCCCTAAAGATGCTTCACCCTTCTAACTCTTCATCAGTTACCAACCGGTAGGGGACTGGAAAAAAAGAGGCAACCAATGCACGGATTTTCAGAATGGCACGCATACCACATCCGGAGTCCTGCAGCCAGCGGTGTACGGACACCCCGGAGGTGGCGCAACAGTGCTCAGCGTACTGCAGCTTGGAGCGGCACACCGAGGCGCTCAGGTTGCGCGAGTAGCTGGCATCGCTCATGCAGGCGTGTTGGTACGGACCGGGTTCCACGTACAGCTCGCACGCGTTCTCCTGGAAGCGGCACACCTCGGGGGGCACCTGCCGCTGGCTCGACGAACGCAGAACCTGGCAGATCTCCGGAGTGCCGTCCACCAGCCAGCTGTAAGCAAAGTCCCGCACGTCGGCCGCCTGGTGCCCGCTGCGGTGTTGCAGGTCGTTGCTTTCGTCTAGGTCGCAGTCACCTGGACCAGCACAAGATGAAGCCACACGTTTTGAGCCGGGCTTATAAATTTTCAGGCGATAGCCTTTTGTTTCCGCCCGTCTATCCGTAACGCTTTCGTTACGTGCGAGGCGGTAGCTGACATGGCCGAGCACTAACTGGACTTAGGGCTTCCTGACTTTGCGTTTGGCAGGAGGTGCCAACTCGAGTCTCTCCTTTCATATGGGAGGGTGATATCACAATCAGCCTGCCAAGACCCTTGCATTCACGTTATCCCTAGGCAACGCAGTTACATTCATACGACTTGGTTAAAGCGGTGCTATATGTTTTGCCTGGTAGCTTACGCTATCGCGTCATCGCGAAGGTTGGAGTGAAAAAAGAAAGAAAGGAGGTGTCGTAGTTGAGGACTTCGGACCACCGCGCGATAGAGGCTTTCTCCTCATCGAAGTTTAGTGATCCGAAGTGTCCCCTAGATTTTTTTTAGAGAGCTTCCCCACATAAGGCGTATGCAAAAAGCTTTCCTTTCCTCGTGCGAAAAGGTAACGTCTTTCGAACATGGCCGTCTATCGGACATAGACGGCAGAATTTCCTTGCCTCATACTCGCTTGTTTCTAACTTCCGATTTTGAAAAAACGAGCTTATCCTATCAGCGTACCTGTATGAGGGCACCATTTAGTTCCAGCTCCGTACCATTCGAGAAAAAAAAAAAAAAAAGATCGGACAAGTTTCGAGTTTTATCACTATTCGACTTATGCACCTCTTCCACTCTAAAATGAACTAGGCAACTCTTGGAAAAGCCGTACACTTTGTTAAAAGCAAATATATGTTTTGTTCTTCAAAAAAGACTGTCACAAAAGAATCGACAAACATGCAGTTTAAAGCTGTTTTTTGAAGTTCTGCTTAGTTGGTCGTAAGGGGATACTTTTTGTTCTCTGTGCCACTGTATCCCAAACACATTCCGCGAAACTCTTGTTGACTGCCTGCGATTGGGGACACCTACATGAAGTACTTCGGCAACAGGATGAACGTTCCGCTGGACGACGTTTGCCACATCATGTACCCCGAGGGGTAGAAACTGAAAGCCGAACAGTGGCAAAAACACTAAGCTTAAGATAATACTGGTGTTTTAGGATTATGGTATACACACATTTGCATTCAGTTATGCGACTCAGGCGAAGGAGTTGCCGACAGAAAGCTGGCAAGGATAACGCCGTGTTTACGTTAATATGCAACAACAACACCATGCTCGCTAAGTCAAAGTTATTATCGGATTTTTTTTAGGAAGTTCAACCTGCCGCATCCCAACAAACACAAAACAGGAAGTCATAGTGAGTCAGCTTTTACCTTTAGTCACACTAACATCCTTTATTAACAATATCAAGCCCTTAGTGGACAACTCACCGCAAAGTCCAGTCATCTTCCCGGAGTATGTGAAGGAAGGCACTTCGATGCTGAATCCGTAGTTCAGTTCAAAGAAACGCACCACCAGGTTTATCGCCGGGACGTAGACGACAGTGGTACGGCCTGGTACCCAAGAAATGTTGAACCCTTGCCGGTTCCACGGAAATTCCCGGTCCTGAAGCTCCTTTCCGTCGAATTGGATCTGAAACCATATGTACGAGGCTTTACTTTAATTCGCTGCTGCCTCATTCAAATCTGCTAGATTCATCTGACAGAAGTTCTTCAACATGAACAATGCTCCGAGGGCTGCAGTGAAGAGGCCGGCCACCAGACCTCAAAAGCCGACTAACTTGAACGTTGACCGCTACGGCACTTCAAGGAAAAGTGCAAACGTACCCTTTGCCCTCTGGATACCCTGACGTGGCTGTCACCGTAGCTGACAATAACGCCTTGGGTGCAGGTGGTGCGCGGCTCTTCGGGACACTCGACGTTGACGCCCACCACCTGGAAGTCGAGCGCCTTCTCGCCCGAGATGTGCTGAGCGAGGACGTAGCTGCAGTTACCCTGGAAGTCGAACGCGCGGCCGTCGAAGCTGATGTAGTTGGGGTCTCCGTGGCCTCGACACACACCTGCGTTGGCAGATAGGAGCAATGAGACAGCCGTGTACAGCAGGTTCTTTGAAAGCGCCGAAATGGTTAAGCACTCATAGTCACTATCAATTCACGTGGTTCCACCACGAGGGTACTGCATGGTACATTTTTGTGAGGCGCAACAAAAAAATAAGTTTAAACTTACCGAAAAAAGATTGCAAAATAATTTAACTCAAATCAAGTTCTTCGCAACGTAGAGATCAATGAACGCACGCTTACCGTCTGACATGCGAAGAAAGTTAGGCACAAGTAAAAGCTCCTCCTGCGTCGGGGCAGGAACCCTGATGCTCTATCATGTACCCTACCCGGTCCTTTCTCCCTCCCTATCCCCTTGCTATCCCTTGCTTTGCTTCAAGTGCTTCCGCTGAACGATAACGCTAACGGGACCAGCATTTTTTTACTTACATTTTCTTATCTAAATAAAGAACCACTTACTTTATAATATTACAACATGTGATTGACCGTGCCTACCGAAAACGGTGTTAGTTCGGTCTTCAGGCTAAATGTCGAATGTAGAGCATATGACGCATAAATCCCGTGACTGGTATTCAGCTTTCACATGCTTACTCATTTGCAGGTTTTAATAAATGGAGCAATTACACACTTTGCATGAGTTTGCTACACCACTGGGAATTCTTCGACGCGCTTTCTCTTCTTGTAACCGATCAAGCAAAATACATACGTGCGACAGTCCGAAGCAGCTAGAACAGAACAGCCTAGCTGCAGGCCAAGGCAGTGTGGAGATGAACTGATAATAGGGGCCACAGAGGTGGCAGGACTCACAGTCGTGGCACATGCGGGGCGGAACGCAGGCGTCTCCCCGTCGCACGAGCCCCAGCGGACAGAAGCATCCCGGGACGCACTCCTCGGGGCAATCGTCGGAGGACTTGCTGCGGTGTACGTTGTCGCAGGTTCGCTCGCACTCACTCGAAGGACCGCACTCACGCCACTCCATGCCTGCCGGGCACTCGGGGGCTACAAATGAAGCACACATAACCAAGCCAGTGCGAACGTCAAACGCCGAGCAGATGGTAGCAATAAAAGAACGCGCGAATTTGGGAAATTAAATATGTAATTGTGATAAGCCGATGCTTTTCGGTAAGTGATTCACTTGTTTCTGCAGAGGTCACGCCAGTAATGGTCTCGGTTGTCCTAAACTGTTATTCAAGCGTTCTACTAAATGTGCGAATACTCGTGAGCCGAATTTCTCCTACTTTGTGGTCAATGGAGATAAAGCAGCCAACCTGATTCGAGGCAAGAGCTTATTTTAAAGACAAGTTTGATTCGCACTCAAGAGCGACAGCTTCCTGATTAGAATGGAAAATAATATGAACAGTGAAAGAAAAGAAAAAGACAGTTATATGGTTTCCTTCCAAATCTTTTGACTCTTCTTTAATCCGAATACAGGTCAGAGAAAACAAATATATATATATATCGGCGTTTCAGAGCCCTGTACCTCCGATTACGCTAGTTTCTAGCATGTTTTTGTCGTTCGCACGACGGGCACACAATGAATCCGAAGACACAAAAGAATTTTGATGGCTAACGGTGCCATTGCCATATAATGCTTGTTGCCATAAAACAAAAAAAAAAAATACGCACGGTGAAGTTAAGCCTTTTTTTTATGTCAGAATTATCACAAATAACTGTTTTCCTGAGCTCCATTAGCGCCTTACCGCATCCCAGGGACAGCCTCCACTCGGATGCAATCTGACTTCGCACAGAAGTCCTGCATTTGGACACGAATCCTTCGATGGCGCTGCACAGGCACTTCTTGTCGTCGCCGCCGGCTGAAGCAAGGCAGTCGCACACAACGTCCGCGCAGCTTCCGATAGACGTCTCCAGCAGGCTCTTGTCTTCGAGGCATTGTGACAGCGGAGGCGACCTGTGGAAAAAGCAAACAGGCATGCATATTATGTGAGCACTCAGCAGTGCCATGTGGAAGTACTTTACTCTGACAGATGCGAGGGGAAGAATACAGTAAAAAGAATAGTGACATGAGTTGTCCCGAGCCAAGCAGCTCTAAGAAAAGAAAAAAAAAATTGCTAGAGATAGTTAAGACTGCTTATGTGTAGGAGTGTTGCAGGTGAAGTATTTTCGTGTGAATGTTTCGACATGTACTCAAGTTCTTTCTGCTGCTACTGTATTCGATGCATGTATGTACTTACTAGACGTAGAATAGCATGCTTCACGCGACATCTCGGAGCCGTAATCGCTGAAAACTCTGATTGAAAGCATACAGTCGGGGGTGCATATGTTGACGGCTCGAATTCCTGTCGCATAATAAATGCAACGAGTAATCGTATTACCCCACACCACCTGGAACGCTATGCGACCAGCCTGACACATCAAATTATATCATAGGAAAATTTCTTACAATCTGCTTATTTTTAAGTATACTGATGGCCGTTTCAGTAGAATATTGCCTAAACACTTCTGCGTGACGTCAGCTGTTTGATTGCAACATACAGTGTATTTGTAGGCATTGAACTCTTACAGTGACATTATTACCGGCTGGCAAGCAAGGAGCCAGAAAACTGTGGATATCATATTTTTAATATCACTTCGGAAAAGCATTTACATCCCCGTACGGGTTTGCCAAAAACTGAGGAGGACACTTAAACTCCGCCCTTAAGGGTATGACGCGATAGCGTAAGCTGCAAGCCAATATACAAAGCCCGGCTTTAACCAAGCCGTACAAACGAGCCAGCATGGACTTGCAAGGATCGCAATGCAAGGATCTTGTCAGGCTGATTCTGATATCACCCTCCCATATGAAAGGAGCGACCTGAGGCGGCAGCTCCTCCCAAACGAGATGTCAGACAGCCCTACGTCCAGTCAGTGCGTGGCCATGACAACTGCCAGCTACCGTCTTCCAGTGCCATATTCGTTATTTTTTCCTCATAACACCAATACCAACGCCGGATTTTCGGTGAACGAAGCTTTTAACATTACCGTGTTAAAATGATGATGTGAAAGCCAGAATGCTTTCATGCGGAGAATTACAAATCTTCTTCGAATGATTTGCAAGTGCTGTTCCAATATCATATTGACAAAAAACATGCATCCCTGTCCACGTAAGAAAAAAAAAAGAAACAGGCTGTAAAGATAAAGGCCAAAGCCTCAGGACGACGGTTATATGCGAGGGGTTGGCAACGGAAAACTCACTGCGGATGCGTCAGAAAGCACACACTCCAGGAGACCGTAAACCATATCCCAGCCTATGCGACAAAAGAGGTGTGGCGGTAAAAAGCCAGCTTCCTCACGGGGCTCTGCGTCTGCATTTACGACTGCTGTAACGCTATGCGTGACAGATCCTTTGAAGATTGTTGCGAACCTTCAAGGCAGATAACCGTCCACATTCAACTACGCAGCTCCCAGGTAACAATGCCTAATGTTATAACACTCATGCGCGTGGCAAGACAATGACTGCCGTGAACTTGGAGAAAGCACCCAAAAACGATCATCAAGCGCGACCACCGACTGCACTCCGTATCGTGCCTGAAAATCACACAAGAATCCCGCGATTTCTTTTTTTTTTTTTTCGATGTGTATCCTACTCACACACCTTTTGTTACTGCACACCTTGTACACCCGCCGAACAGAAACTGCTTTCCTGGCTTCGATAAAGATAGGTAGACTGCAGCTTGGACGGAATGCCAGCCAGAATTGCGGGCCTCGATCGTCAATCGGAGCATTTTCCAGTCACATGCCGCAAATGCAATCTATGTGATATTTCTAAAATATTTTAATAATGCGAAAGCATTACTAGCTATGTCGGCAAGGTCGCGTATACAGAACGTGTCCGTAGCCGTCGTGCTGTCTTTAGAAGAGTTAGGCTGAAACGAGTGGATCTGATTAATAAAAGATTATGTGAGGATGCTGCAAAACAATATGCCAATAGGATTATTAGTTATTAATTACAGCTAAAAATGTAAAAGTACATTCAATCAGACGTCTAAATAGCCGTACGACTAACGTCGACGTTTATGGAATGTGAGGTCACATTAACCAGTAGTGGAAGCGTTTCTAGTTTAATGAGCGAAATAAAGGCGTGATAGTGACCGGAAGTGTGTAATGAGTATCAATTATAAAAACATTCCGTGAGCACAGCATAACTTGAAATGGAGAAATGCGTAAGCCTGAACGTTGCTGTGTTGCCAGCGAGATGTATCAGCGAGATTCCGCGAGTGACAGATACTACGCCTTCCCTTTCCAGTAAATCAATTATAGAGTGCCAGTGAACTTTGATGCGTTGAACGGAACGCTGGTTGTGTTCGACAAGGGGCGCGCGATGTACCGTGTGCAGCAGCAACGCTCAGCCTTTCGAAATTCTCCAGTACTCTCGGATTTATTTTAATGCGTCGAGTAACTCTACTGAACAGTGTCATATACAAAAGAGATTGAGTCCATTGAATGAATTGCGTATAAAAGAGAGACGATACGGACAATGCATCCACCCAACGCATGATGTTGTTCAGTCATTGTTGTAAGCACAAAGGCTGTCTTTATGTGTCTCCACTCGTGTCGCCTTTACATGAATCGTAGACCACGAGTACTCCACACGTTCGTGTAATAATAGGCAATACTCAGTAGAGCAGTGAACTATCAACCATTACTATGCTGCATCTAATGCCACCTACACCGACTTGCATATTGTGTGACGTGCTGTAGCAAAAGTAAAATCGACAGGTACGCACAGCCTTTATCAAAAGTTTACAGCCCAGAGGGTTTGCTTTGTAGGGCTCGTGGCGCGCCGCGCTTTCGAAGGCCGCGCCACTTCCCAATGCTCCCTGCGCGCGTGCCTGTTTCCCTCTCCCCGCTCGCGCGGGGATAACCGGTCCCGCGCGAGGGGGCTATAAAAGAAGGCACGCGCCGCCGCCTCGCCCTCTTCTTGGTCCCTGGCGCTTCCTGGTCCCTGGCTCGTCGCTCCCGCTTCCCTCCCGGCTCTCCACGGAAACGACCCGCAGCCACCCGGACGACAAGATCCCTGTGAGATTAAATATGTTTGTTATACGGCCCACTGTGTGTTTGTCGTGCGCATCCCTCGGGCAGAGGAATCGCCCACAACTGGCACCCAACTGGGGCTGAATTAGCACCCATGTGGACGATTTTTCTGCCAACGTGGCAGCGCACGGCAACACGACGGGCCGGTCCTTTGTATGTTAGGCGCGACGCCATTTTGAGTTTAGGGCTATAGTGTGTACAGATGACACGGAGTGTAGTATAGTAGTGTTTGTACAGTGTTTTATTTTGTTTTGGGTTATGTGCGTGTTTGTTAGTGTCGGGCGGTTTGTGTTTTAATTTTTTTTTGTGCATATGTTCGTTTTATGAAGTGTTTAGCCTTTGTGACTAGCCTCTTGATGCGGGCTAGGTGGTAGTCGTGCGCGTTTAGGCTCCCGACCGGCCTTAGTTGTTGAGTGAAATGCCTCCGAGAAAAGACGTGCCAGATAGGGCCGCCGCTTCGGACGCCAGTGCGTCCGGAAGTGAGGTAAAGGACGCGGTAGAGTCTGTGCAGGTTACCGATGCGGCCGCCTTGATGAGGCAGATGAACGAGGTGTTGTCGGTGTTCGCCCTTCAGCTCGGTTCGGTGGCTAGCGCCAACCAAGCCACAGCTGCGGCGGCAGTCTCGCGTCCGCGGATAAATGTAGAGGTTCCCTCCTTTTCCGGCTACACGGACGTGAAGTCAGTCCACGAGTTCTTGCAAGAACTCGAGGATTATCAGACGGCACTGGGTTCCCCAGACGACGTGGTGCTAGCGCAGGTAATCCCCGTGGCACTTGTTGAGAGCGCGGCGCGGTGGAGACGCTGCCAGCCGGCCTTCCAGTCGATGGCAGACTTCACAGATCGCTTCCGCGCCGAGTTCTTGCCGCCCGATTACGAACGCCGGATGCTTGAGGAGCTAGCGTTGCGCACACAGCACCCAGAGGAGAGCCTCCTCGAGTATGTACGCGCAATGCAGGAGCTCTACAAGAGGGCAGATCCCACGGCAACCGATCTTGAACAGGTCGCGCGCGTGATGAGGCAATGCCATCCGCGCTTCAAGCCGTATTTGCGGGGACGTGGTTTTGCAAACCTCGAGGCCCTAGCACAGGAAGCGAAGGTAGTACAGGCGGATTTACTCGCTGAATTGCGCTACCAGCCACCCCCCAGGCCAGCCGAATCGCTAGAGCCGCGATGCGCCTGGGCCGGAGGCCAAGACTCCGCGCCGCGCGCCAGGGGCGCAGACGTAATGACGATTGGGCAGGAAAGGCCAGCGGAAGGCTCCGATATTCCTCGCGCTCTTGACCCGTACGCGTTCGAGCAGCGGCGTCGAGCTGGGCTCGCCAGCGACGTCCGCATAGGCGCGGAGAGAGGGGAAATACGTCCCCAACCGCTTCGTGGAACGCGGCATCCCCCGACCGCGCGGCAGGTGAACGATCGGCTTTGCTGGAATTGCAACCAGCCGGGCCACGTGGCACGAGAGTGTCAAGCAAGGCGTACGCAGGGAAACGCGGACCGCCGGCGGCCATAATTGGTAACACCAGCCTGTCGCCGTCGGCGGGAGAATTTCGTGGTAACCACGGCGGAAAATGGGAAATGTACTCCCACGCCGCGTCACCGGGCGACCGCCCCGGGGGCGCAGAGGCTTTTGTCCCCCTCGCCTGTAGAGCGCAAGGAATGTTGTCGCGCTCGAGCCCTTTTATGCTAGTGCGGTTAGTTGGTCAAAGCTACTCGGCACTCGTTGACACGGGCTCAACTCTGTCATTGGTCGGTGATGATGTTTTCGAAGCCTGCCGTAGATGTAACATCCGTGTAAGGCCAGCAGAAACCACTTTGAGCTTAGCAGCAGGGACAACAAAAGCAGAAGGAGCGGTGCGTCTGGTCCTGCGTTTTGACGGCAGGAAGCGGAGGCATCGCTTCGTCTATCTGCCCGGCTTAGCCATACCAGTTATTCTGGGAAGAGATTTTCTTTCGAGCGAAGGCATTGTGCTTGACATGGGGGAGAACGGCTATCGCTACAGCCCCTTCACCCCCCTCATTCCCTTTGTTAGCGCACCCAAACAGGAATGCGTCGCTGAGCGAGCGAGCGTTCACGCTTTTGTCGCAGAGGGCTCCCCCGCGACACTGAATGGTAGCCCATTAGAAGCAATTATCGCGTCCTTCTCGGGAACCGGTAGTCAGCGCCGAAGGCTCGTAGAAACTTTACTCCCGTTTTCGGATTGTTTCACAGAGAAACCAGGCAGGACCGACTTGCTTCAGCACGAGATCGAAACGGGTGATGCGCGCCCTTTCAGATGTAACCCGCGGCCGTTAAGCGCGCATAAGAGACAGCTTCTCGACAGCGCCCTTGACGAGATGATTGATACCGGCGCGGTGAGACCCTCACAAAGTCCCTGGGCGTCCCCAGTGGTTCTAGCGCCAAAGAAAGATGGTTCGGTCAGGCTGTGTGTTGATTATCGAAAGCTCAACTCACTGACGCCTACGGTTGCGTACCCTTTCCAGTCGATCGAGGCTGTGATGTACGCGTTAGGGAACGCAAGGTTCTTCACAGTCCTGGATGCAAGCAGAGGGTACCTGCAGATTGAGGTGGCGGAAGGTGACATTCAGAAAACCGCATTCACCTGTCACCGCGGGCTCTTCGAATTTACTCGACTCCCGTTTGGTTTGTCTAATGCACCGAGCACGTTCATGCGACTGATGGACATCGTGCTGGGCGATGCAAGGTTCAACTACGCGATGGCGTACCTCGACGACGTCGTGATATTCTCACAGTCGTTCGAAGAGCATCTCATTCACTTGAATTCCGTTCTTGAAAGAATGAGACGTGCGGGTATAACGATCAACCCAAAGAAAGTGCAGTTGGCATCGAAGAGAGTGAACCTCTTGGGATTTGTGGTTGATGATGGCACTTTGAGACCGAACGATGACAAACTGCAGGCAATTCTGAACTACCCCTGCCCGACGGACGTGAAAAGCTTGCAGAGGTTTTTGGGAATGGTTGCCTTCTACAGACAATTCATCCCTAGTTGTTCAGAGCTCGCTAGACCGTTGAACCAGCTGTTGCGGAAAGGCTCGAAGTGGGTCTGGGGCAAGGAACAGAACGACGCTTTTGTTGCCTTGGCTCGCGCGATAGCGAACACCGCTAGTTTGCGCCTCCCCGACCTGAACAAGCCGTTTGTCTTGCAGACAGATGCTAGTGATGCCGGTGTAGGAGCTGTTTTGTTGCAGGAACACGAGGGCAAGCTGCGCCCTGTCGCGTTCGCCAGCCGCACGCTCACATCGGCGGAGCGGAATTACTCCGTGACCGAAAAGGAATGCCTGGCGATAATGTTCGCATTGTCAAAGTTCGACATGTACCTAGACGGAGCGGTTTTCACCGTGCAGACAGATCACCAGGCACTTTCGTGGTTAAAGAGGCTGAAAAACCCCGCAGGCAGACTCGCGAGATGGGCGCTGACGTTGCAACGTTACGCGTACACCATTGAGTACCGCCGGGGCAGCATGAATAAGGTGGCCGATGCGTTATCGCGCGCACCGTTGAAGGCTGGCAGAAGCGCAGAAGAGGCGCAGACCAGCTTTGATGAAAGCGGCGTCGCCGCTAGTGGAGAGGAGGAGAGGGCGGACGCGAGTGTCGCGCCCTGCGTAGGTAAAAAGAGAAAGGAGGCGGACAGAGTTGCCGCGCGGTGCTGCGAGAGAGAGAAGACGCAGCAGCTGGTGGCGGCGACTACTCGCCTGCCAAGAAGTGAGGCAGAGAGAAATCTGTCTTGGGGAGTAGCGGTCAGTAGGGAAGAGCTAATTGAGGCCCAGAAAGCAGATGGTCTATGCCAGCGGGTGCTGACAGAGCTTGCGAGTAGTGCAGCTTGCACCGGGAACGCTGAGGGCAAGTACGACGCGTATCTGCTGGGCGAGGATGGCTTACTGCTCCGCTACATCCCCCAACTTGACGAGGAAGAGGCGATTGCATCCCCCTTCCGAGTCGTGGTCCCGAGGAAGTTGCGGAAACGATTCCTCCAGTACTTCCATGACTCAGCGCTGGCAGGCCATGGCAGCGGCAGTAAGACTTACGACAAGTTATGCCGTGTCGCGACCTGGCCAGGTATGAGAAAGGATGTGCTGGGTTACGCCCGTGCATGTCCTGTTTGCCAGGTAGCCAAGCCTCGGGCGGGGAAACCCGCTGGCATGATGAAGCCGGTAGTTAGCAACTATCCGTGGCAAGTGGTCGCGTGCGATATCATGGGACCCCTCCCTCGCTCCGCGCGCGGACACCAATATATCCTGGTAATAACGGACCACTATTCCAAGTGGGTTGAGGTTTTCCCCCTTAGGAAGCTGGTGTCAGAACGGATTTGGGAGAAACTGTTGGAGACATTCACTCGTTTCGGTTTCCCTTCCGACTTGATTACAGACAATGCTTCGTATTTCACAAGCAAAGTCTTTGTTGATTCCTGTCGGGCGCTTCAAATCCGCCACAGGAAAACGAGTCCCTACCACGCTCAGAGCAACATAACCGAGAGAGTGAATCGGAATGTTAAGAGTATGCTGGTTGCGACGACCGAGCAGCACAGAGATTGGGACGCACGGTTGTCCGAACTGGCTTTCGCCACTAGAACAACCGTGAACAGGTCGGTGGGTATGACACCTGCTTACTTGAATTTTGGGAAAGAGATCGCTTTTCCGCTAGAGAACGCCCTACTTGACGCGGCGGGGCCCGCGCCCCCTCCGCTTACACAGTACGCGGCAAAGCTCCGCGAGCGCCTTGAGGCAGCGCAGCGCGCGGCTCGTGAAAACCTCGATGTCGCGCGCATGGAGCAAGCGGATCAGTACAACAAAGGTCGTCGTCACGTCGTTTTCAACACGGGCGACTTGGTACTGAAAAGAACGCACCCGCTTAGTAACGCAGCGCGTGGTTTCGCCGCGTCGCTAGCGCACAAGTGGGTTGGACCGTTCGAAGTTACGGCACGGACTACGCCACTCACCTACCAGCTGCGGTTGTTGGCGAGCGGTGAAACCGCTGGTCCGGTGCACGTCGCAGACTTGAAAGCTTACCACCTTCGCAAGGACGATAACTGCGAAGCGGGGGAAGCTCAAAGTGATGCAGCGATCTCCCCCAAAGTAAGGCGTACAGGTAGCAACCCGGTTCGCAACCGACGCTATAACCTAAGGCCAAGGTAGTGCACTACTTTGTCTAACGTCTTTGCTTCTTTCAGAATGCATTCTGATAAGATTTTGCAGCAGCCAGATGAACTACCGTCGCTGGGGCGGGAAACCGCACCCAGCGCATGGTTCAAGGAGGGGCCACTTAAACAGGGGGTACCCCCCTAGTTTGTAGTGGTTGGTGGCCCATCATCGTGACCAGCGCGGCCATGCTGGCCGTCTTCAACGAGTTGGATTGGAGCCCGCTGCCCAGGCCTGGAGTACAGGCCTCAGGAAGCCAGGTGTGCCCGTGGCGGAAACGCCTGCTGCAATGTACATCCAGCAAGGCGCCACGTGGAGAGGGGTCAGCGATGTAGAATAGCAGCTCAGGGCCGCTGCCAGGCGTATCCGTGGCCGAGCCCAGCTGCGCTGTGACCCCGAGGATGTGGCCGCTGCCGGAGAGGGACCAGCCGGAACAGTCCCGCCATGCCTGCTGCTTCCACGGACCAGCTGAGATGGCATGGCATCCCGCCAGAGCCTGGCGACAAGGCTTCATATTTTACGCCGACCCGGGCTCGGACATGGACATGGCCCGGCTGTTGGCGGAGCCCGGGTCGGACGCTGAGGGGGGGGGAAGATGTAGGGCTCGTGGCGCGCCGCGCTTTCGAAGGCCGCGCCACTTCCCAATGCTCCCTGCGCGCGTGCCTGTTTCCCTCTCCCCGTTCGCGCGGGGATAACCGGTCCCGCGCGAGGGGGCTATAAAAGAAGGCACGCGCCGCCGCCTCGCCCTCTTCTTGGTCCCTGGCGCTTCCTGGTCCCTGGCTCGTCGCTCCCGCTTCCCTCCCGGCTCTCCACGGAAACGACCCGCAGCCACCCGGACGACAAGATCCCTGTGAGATTAAATATGTTTGTTATACGGCCCACTGTGTGTTTGTCGTGCGCATCCCTCGGGCAGAGGAATCGCCCACAGCTTTTAAGCCATATAATATGCCTTCTGTAATAATCGTGGAAGTCCTAGCCATTCGAGAGGGTAGGACGGAAACTCTTGCCTTCAGCAAGCATAGAAACCTGAGAATGCATTACGAGCCACATAGTGTCGCTCAGAGGTAGACCCCCTGGGCTGTAAACGTTTGATAAAGGCTGTACATAAAACACACGCGTCTCAAAGGAGGGCAACAGGCAGTGACGTCACTTACGCGATCCTCTGGCACCAGCGCTCGGCCTTCACCCGGGTCTCTTTCGGGCAGGTCGGTATATCGCAGTTGGAGCTCGTCGTGCCCAGTATGGCCCAGCTGTTGGCGAATGTCCGGGCGTCGTTCACAAGGCGGTCGTCAGGAGTGCGGAACTCGTTCTTAGCATCCCAGTCATACAGGCCACAAAGTCCGCTCGTCTTGGATGACAGGCAGTCGGACACCTGCCAGCCGTACGAAAGTTTAAGACGGGAAATATCCGTAGTCGCAGTGACACGTCTAGCTTCGTGCTAAAAACCATAAGGCAGAGATGTGCGTAATGAACCAAACTGCCTTGAAGAAGCACATGTGCATGACTTATAGACTGTTCGAACACCTCAAGCCTTCTTCCACTTTGCTTTTCATGCCTTCAGGAATCAATAAAGAGGCCCAGACTTCTGGGGCAGTACACTTAATGGCAACAAGACGATGACTTAAAAAAAAAAAAGGAGCATAACATAACGGTGCCATACTGCAGGAATAATTTTCTGTTATTACCACGTTACCTCTCTAAAGGTCAGTAAAAGCAGTGGCGCATTTATCACGATACCATACCTAGGTTCATCTGCAATGGATAGATCTTTATGGAAATACAAAGCGCACATCGATTTTACTTACGCGTACCTATGCTTACTTATGCGCTAGCACCTCGACACCGCTCAGCTGCCCCCCGAGGTCCGTTGTAAATTATGCGAATCAACCAGCCATAACATCCCATCCTCAAGTGGCGACGTTGCCCCGTCAACACGAATGACTCACCGAGATCTTGATGGTTCGGCGCTCGTCGAAGGCGACCTCGAAGTTGTGTTGCATCGAAGTGAACACGAGCCGCTGACCGGTCCGGGACAGGTGCACGTCTCCCAGCCGCCGGCTGATGGCGCCCAGGTTTCGCACATCCACAGAAATTCCGTTCACGCTCACGTCGGACAGCGTAGGGCCCAGCTTGACGAAGGTCGAGTTGCACTTGATCGACACCGACGACTCGCACACGCCGATGTCACCGCGCCTCGAGCAGCGCCGGTGAGCTGGCAAGAGGCAATGTCACTTCATTATAACATCACCCCTTGCGATGTACTAGATTTCATTAGTTACTTGTGTAGGATAAGGCAGTTCTAGCTACAACAGCGATGTCTTATAATCTATATAGAGGGGTGATCTGCGCCGTTTGTTACGAATGGTTACTCTGTAGAATACGACGAAACAATTCCTGCTAACGCGATATCGTTAAAGGCCCTGTACTCCAGAAACCTAGGGTTTGCCTTATGAGAGAAAAATCACGAGAAGGTTTCTTGAATACATTTAATATGGTACCCCATACGCTTTAAAAAGTTTCACTTAAAAGTACAAGTTCTACTTACATAAGTGAAGGTTTCACTTAACACTTATTGTAATCTGGATTAATCACATACGTTTCGAAAACGTTCCACATATAAATGGAAGTTTTACTTATAACTGGAACTTTTTAAACGTGCGTGGAATCAGATTTCAGAGTAGTTGTAGTCGTTAGCTAACACGACTTGGCACTGATTGGTCGACAGTTTGTTTGCCGCCACGAGACCGCAGAAAATGGCCGAGTTCGCTGGAGTTTTAGTTAAAGCGGTGATCAATATTGTTACTCCGGGTGGTCTTTCTGATAATGCGGTAAGTAGTGGCTCTATGCTGATCAGTATGAATGACAAATTGAGGCACCAATTAGGAGAGTAGCGATTAAGAAAGTCGCAAGATGCATCTACACGAGCCAGGATGCTTAAGGCGAACTGCGAACGAGAGTAAATAATTCTGTCGCGTCATATCGACTCAAAAGGTGAACTCAAGTGTACTCCTAATTTTTTTTTTCTTTTACATGTTAGAGTAGATATCTGTCACTTTAGTCAACATAGTTTAAAAGTTTCTGTTGCATAAGCTAATTCTATGATGAAATTTCACGACAAAAAAGGAACTGTACGAAATTTTGTTACTTCATATAAAGAGGTGCAAAGATTCCTAAAAGTCTTTCAACGGCGGCGAGATGAGCGCGTGCTTTGCTTTGCGTTCCTGCGTTTCTATAATTAGCACAGCGTAGATAAATATTCTCCATCGTGGAATGCGTGACATTCCTGAGATAATTCAAAGCCATATCGCGGGGACGCTGACCGAATTTTCAATTAGGGAGATAACCTCATTACACTGCATGCCTCGGCAGACAGCCAATTTTTTTACTCTCCGAGAGTGTACCTCCAAACTCGTTCAAGGAATGTGATACAGGCAGACAAAACATAACGTCTCATTTTACCTTAAAATGAAGAAGGCAAGCTTTCTTATCTTTGCCTTTCCTTCTTTCTTTCTTCCTTTCTCTCTTTCCCACATGAACGCGCCTTACATTTCTTTGCTTACATCAGCGTGCTCCATACGCAGTTTATTTGCATAACAAGGGTGAGTAAGTACGTGCGTGCACTCGGAGTGCAAAGAACACGACGGGCAGACGCAATGACGCATTCACAGCAACAGAGGCTGCAATAACCTTCGCCGCAACCCGACCGTACAGCTCGCACCAAGCGCGTTCACGTGCGGAAATACTAAACGGCACCGGAAGCTGTGTGTAAGGCGCGTCTCGTCGGTTACAGTGCAGAATAATAAACACCGTCCTATATGTCCACGTCAGCCATTTAGGAGCAAGACCAGATTAAGCACAATCCGAACAGCGATATTGTACTCCCCATCCTTTAGCCCACCTTCTCAAACATGGGTCCATCTTTCTTGGACATCAATTTTATTTGCAAGGCGGCTGTAGCCTATTGTAAAGCACAGTTATGAAAATATTCATGGAATGGTGCAACCTTCTCGTGTGTATAGCGATATATTGCTTTTAAAGTGTTACCTTTGCTCGCATTGAGCAGTCAAGACTCCCATAGAAAATCGATGTGGAACGCTTTTGAAGATATCAACAGCAGTAACCGCAAAAAAAGAAAAAAGAAAGCTTTCAGTCTTCCAAAGGGAAATCTGCATATATTGATTGTTTTATTAAAACTTGCACATGGAGATAGCGCATAGCTTTTAGAAGCGAAAAGACTTTAGCGTGCCCTGTATCTCGCTCGTTTTTCCGCGAGTGCCTTCCATTGTGCCATTATTCTCCGTCTAAAAGATATTTATGCTGTAGTAGAATATTAAAACATTAAAAAAATTACTTTAATCACCAACTTTTCGTTGAATAGTGTGCTTGTTCAGGATATCTGGGTATGGGTCGCAGTTCATCTTGCCTTGAATAAACGTTTTAGTACTATTATTTGCTCTTATTCAAACTCTCTAACTTCCTGTTGGTATGATGAACGGCACCGCTTATCGGAAATGCTCGAGAGCTTCGCACGTAATTGATTGCGATAATGATTTATCGAAAAAAAAAAAAGCCAGTCCGCGTACCTGTGACTGAGAACTGCTTTGCCACCTTGTCTTGGAATAGAATGTGACCGCAGATGTCGTGGTTGAAACGCTGGCCGTCGAAAGTCTTGACAGATCGGCCTTCCACTATGCACACCGCGGCTGCAATCAATAACGGACAAGGACACTGTCAAACCAATGCATTAAGCATAGACAGCAACGCTGCCTCAAGCACTAATTTCGACGCATTGCTTACCATTGGAGAGCAGCCTGCAGACGTCTCCATCGCCATTAACAGGAACTGCGAAAATCCCGAATGATACGATGATATTAACAGTCACAAAATGTTTGTTTTACATTTCACTGCTCTTATTATTTTTTGTGCCGCATTTACAGTTGTGTGATGCTGTGCAGACATCGCTTCTTTCGGTTGAAACACAATCCTCACATGATCATTAATGGTTACGGCATCGGGTCGCATGGCCCGTAATGCCCTAACCTATATGTGACATATTTGTCACATTGTTGAATCCGTATTCCAGTTGTGTTCTTGAGGAATGCCTCAGGGTGAAGCATATTTGTAAAACGTAGCAATTACTAATTAGCTTACACCGAAGCGCCACGACGGACACGGACCAATTTTTCTTCGACCGAGAGGTGATTGTGGAAGCTGTACAGCGGTCCTTTGTAGGCGTACGGCTTGCACTTAGGTGGACGCTAACTGGAAATTATTCCTTTATTATTAAATACCCCAGTCACATATTAATTATTACGCATGAACATGACTGCCTCATATGCAATTACCGCAATTCCTACACAGAGAATGATACTTTTCGCAGCTGAAGCCGAGGCTCGCGTCACAATACTTCGACCCCGCTTCAACGTTTTGTGTCCGTTAACGTTAACGGTTACTTACCGCATCTATACTCCGGGCAGCGAAGGCCTTTCATCAGCTTAGGCTCCAGTCCAGCAGAACAGAGAGGCTTGGTGGGCACCGGACAAGGCGATATAGCTGGAGGGCGTTCCTTGTCCGCTTGAAGTGGTTAAAGAACATGTGCTCAGAGAATACCCCTTATACTCTGGCGTAGAATAAGTTTCTACAAGCTTATATGGTCCTTCTATCACAAATACGGTAACTTCACCAAGAACAGTGAAGCTGTTCACAGGCCTTAATAGGCAAAATTCGGTTGGGAATGGACTGCATCCGAGTGCTGCTTGTTCACAATGGGCAAGTGTTCGGAAGACAGGTATACGGTGACAGCGGATCAAAAGCCCCTCCACGGAGCGAGAGGTCCTAAGTCTGGCACACGTTAACCAAGCGCATGACAATAGGCCCTTATCCGCATGGCTTCTGGCCAGCCCAAACAACATTATTACGCATTTGACTGCGCTTACCCTTTGCGACGAATTATTTTTGTTCAAACCAACGATAATGTTCCCTCTTGTTAGTTGCTTCCTGAAAGGCATTTGAGGATCTCTAGCTGCAGCTTTTGACTCTAGCGAAAGTAAGCAAAATAAAAAAAATAAAAATCAGCCGCTATGAAACTGTGCTCCACTTTTAACTCCTCTCAACTCGCTCAGGGAATTTTGCGAACGAATATCTACCGTAGCTCCGAGAAACCGCCAACGCTTTCACAGTCGCTTTGTAGCACGCCATGATGTGTTTTACTTATCAAAATTATAGGTACTCAAGCGTCTTTAACAGAGCGCATATTTTTTTTTTTCTCTTCAGTTAAAAATGTTCCCTGCCAACCGAGACACCTAAGTACAAGCAGAGCACTGATCAGCATGTGTGTCCCCATACACTCACACTCATGGGTACATATAAGCATGCATGCATTGTATACGAGGGGTTCTGGTAAAAAACGCCCTCGGAAAAAGGTCCCCGGAAAAAAAAGTCCCTTTTAGCGAAGTAGGAAAGATTGTCCCCAAACGGGTGAAGTCAAATGTATCGCAACGTCAGTCTTTAGCCTGGTCTGGAGCTTGGCTGCTCAGGGATGAATTTCTTTGAAAAAAGGTGCTTGGCCTAACGGCCGCGAGTGAGCTTTCACGCGATGAATTAGCAAAAGGGCACTAATGACGTCGCGCCTGTCTGCGTATTGGACCTTGCATCTCCTTTTATGATTTTATCTTGAACTTGATCTGTTTTTGTTTTTTCTCAACGTGTTTTCTCGTTCCACATGCTGTAGCTTCTCATTATGCTATAAAAAGGTACGCTGTGATTCTAGATGGCGAGCTGCAATGGTGTATGCTCGTGCGGGGCAATGGTGCTTCAGGGTGGCCATCCTAATTTCATTATCACAACCTGCAGTGTAGACGTGGCCACTGAAACGTTTGACCCTCATCCCTGAAAGACCTGTGAGGGTGTTTCAGTAGCGCTGTCTCTCGTTAGCGGCTACTCAATGCTACTAATCATGCATTAAGAAGACCCACACACTATAGAATGGTTGCATCTGTTATCAAAGTTGGCACAGAATGCAATAAACTGTTCATTTTTTTTCTTTTTGTCAAGTGAGTTTTGGAAGGTTGTATTCTCTCCGCAAAATTTCACATCGGCAACCTTTTCTCCTTGCAACCGCTTCCTCAGGGACATTTTCTTCCGGGGACCTTTTTTTTTTTTCCGGGGCCGAATCTTCCTCGGACGTTTTTTCCAGGAACGTTTTTGCGTACACACAAATACGAGCGCTTATCAAATCGCATTCACACCGCCGTCAGCCGCTTAGCAGGAACGCTCAAGAGCGTGGCATGGACCGGAATTTGGGCCTCTCAGCGGTAGCCGCTAGGCCCGAGATTATTATGTACGCAATGATTTGGGGCCGGTATGAATAGCGAGTGCCCTGTTAGCATGATTTCGGACCTATCAGCCAGAGCAGAGCGGTGCTAATGTTCATCTATAGGGCGAGCGTTCGGGCGTTCGTGTTAAGCGTGCTGGCGGCGATGTGTGTTTAAGCACGATCTCTTAAACAACGTAAACTCCCTAATCATGCCTAAAGCATTGTATGAGCTTTTTTTTTTTTGTTACTCGTTTTTTTTTTCGCCTATAGCAACTATACTGTATCGCTAAACAAACAACGAGATCTTTGGCTGTATAGCATACTAGCACACTTTGACTGACAATGCGTGTCTTCACTCGACTGCACTCGAACATTCGCCGCTGGATGGCCTAGAATTAAAGCCTGGACTGCGGCAATGGAAGCACCAAGGTCCCTGACATCACAAACGGGGCGATTTCTTTGTGACTGAAATACCGCGGCGTCGGAAGGACCGAAGTGACTAAACCGCTTTTGGTTTTCGTTCAGATTGGTTTAAAACACTTGCTTGGCTATCTCAAAGATAATTGCCCTGGCTTGATATAGTGCTGCCAAACTAACATGCCAGCCAGAAAACTGTTGAATGTTTCGAAATCGCAGCACTTCTACTGCAGTGTTTTGGTGACTTAGAAAAGAACCATTGTCTTAACAATAAATAAATCTGAGAAGACACTCTTAGAGGACTAAGCGTTACCACTGCGGACATATCGGCCATGAAAGCGACATTGGCTAGTGTGCAGTCAGCAGTGTCACAAATACTAAAACTGCAAAAAAAAAAAAAAAAAAAAAAAAAAGTGGAAGATTCTGAAAGAGCAATGGCGGTGCCATGGACCAGTGTGTACAGCGTGCAAAGAAAAATTTGTGACATCGTAAATTGGAGTAGGCAAAAAAAAAAATCCAGTAATTCGAAGTATTGAGGGGTCATCTAATGAAATAGAACAAAAATTTCAGGACTGCGATTAAGTGTTCTTAAAAGTGGAGATGGCGAAATCCACTATACAGGGGTGACTTCATTAGCTGCATCGTCATTGTCATCGCTAATACCAACTTTATGATTATCACTAACTACATGGTAATTGTCATCGCCACTATCATTCTCATACGCTAGACAAGGAGAATTATGATCTGTTAGCCACGAGCCTGGTGTGGAGTTGTAGTTTGCACGCTCGGCTGGGGATCAGAGGGCCTGTGGCTCGATTATTGGTGAAGACACGTTTTTCTTTAAGTGCCACTGCGGCGGGCACTTTCTGCACACACTTTCTGCGTACAAAGCCTGATCACTCAAACCAAGAAAGGCCTTAGAAATCACTTTCTGATATGTTCAGCGGCGTGGTCGAGAAAAAAAAAAAAAAGGACAATCTATTTCAAGCGTGGTGCGTATCCAGATTTGGGAAACCCAGCCATGACAAAATCAGGCCGGTTAACTTCAGTTTTGTTGACATATGAGATAACTTCATTGAGGCTATGTGGGTACATAGCAAGAATGTAATTATAGAGGGGGATTGCAGTCTTCTGGTATTAACTAGGAGAAAATGATGCCTGCAGAACGTGATCGCGAAACCGCTCTTCAGTTTATTTATTTCTACTTTGTTCATGGATTAATTCAGACAGTTTGGCCTTGTACACGATTCGAGACCAAAAGCATGTCTGTCCTTGACCTGATCTTATGAGGTGAAATAGCTGCTGTGACACCGCATGAGCTAGAAGATTTAACCGATATCTCTGACAGCTCATTAACCAGCATGACCATGACGACAAATCCCGTATCGGGTAACAAATGAGATCTTAATTCGTATCGAGACTTTAGTATGAACGATGACACCGCTAT
This sequence comes from Amblyomma maculatum, assembly GCF_055883805.1. Classification (NCBI taxonomy): domain Eukaryota; kingdom Metazoa; phylum Arthropoda; class Arachnida; order Ixodida; family Ixodidae; genus Amblyomma; species Amblyomma maculatum. The sequence continues at coordinate 84,685,766 of NC_139345.1, forward strand.
TGCGGATGGGTTTGCGTAATTTCGGTTCTGGGCACTTTGAAGAACAAACTGATTTTAATAGCATAGGTGGCAATGAGCAATGGCTACGATGAGGCAAAAGTCACTAAATGCATAATAAATTTTGAGCCGCTCAAAACTTAACGGAAAGTATAACCTTGGGATAGCCATGGATATCATTCAATTAAGAATAAAAGTGTCCAGAGGTTGGGCTACGCACCATCGTGCCACAATCCGGAATTACAGGATGGCATATCATTTTTAGGGGATGAGCTCAAAGCCGTGCTAAAATAATTAGAGCACAAATATTACAAACACACCCCTCAAAGACTGCTGCGTGAATCGCCTAAAATTTATGAATGAATCTGACACAAGCCAGCACCTCTGTTGCTCAAACCTGATTAGTGTAAACTGTAAAACGTTAGCCGTACTTAAGAACGGGCATGCCCAAAAGGGCGGAAGTTATCGACCCATTGTAACACCGTCAACATCTTGGAATCTTTTAAGTGTATTGTTGTCATGCATATCCGGCAGTTTTCATCAGCCAAAAATTACTGGCGCATCCAGTACTGCATTCGGCAAGGCTTGCCGATTAAACATCTGGTGGAGAAAGGGCACAATCTTTTGGCATTACAGATAAGAAAGAGCATTTCTTTTTTAATTTCAAGAAAACTTTTCACTTAGTGACTCATAGAAAATTACCAATCAAACTGATATCTGTTTTGAAGAATATCTATATTGCTCCATGGATTGAAATCTTCATTACAGAAACTTATTAATGGCCGTCGGCAGCTTGTAAGTATTCAACATAACACAAATTACACCAGGAGTACCACCAGGGGTGTTGGGTCCATTTCTCTTCTTAATCTACAAAAACGACCTCGTCAGTGAACCGTCAATCAAATTCAAATTGTTCGCAGATGATTGCGTAGTTTATACAGTCATTATAGAGCCGTAAAATATGAAACAATGCTCAATGAATTTTTTGTCTAAGATCAATACCTGTTGTGATACGTCGCAGATATCGATAACCAGAAGCAATCCGCATGTATGGCTGCATACCACAATATCAGCCATTGGTATTTGGTTAAACGTTTGGATGCAGGCTACTTAACGAACCATCGATTGCGTGTATTTAGGCGTTACTGTTTGTTCTAACTTATGCTGCAAGTCTAATGTTTTAACTGCAGTTGGTAACGCCAAAAAACAAATTAATCTCCATAAAACGAACACTGAAGTTTTCTTCTGTCCAGTAAAACCTTATTGAATGCAGAACGCTGTTGCGACTAATGCTACCATACGCTTACGAACTATTGGATCTGAATATTAACTATTTGGCTTTAGAGCTGGAATGAGTGTAAAAGACGCGCGCTCAGATTCATATTTTCTCATTTTTGAAAACAAGACTCAGTTGTGTTTTTTGTCGTTTTGTTTTTTGTTTTTTTCACTTTGCAGCAAACCAAACCAACCCCTCTACAAGTGAGGCAGAAGCAGGAATGATCAAACCTTTCCTACTTCTTTATAAACAGTTTAGTTCTCGGTGACAAATGACAGCATGAAAATAAAGAACACATTTCTCAATTATCTAGAAATAAGAATTCTAGGCATCTACGGAAAGGTTGTCAGAAGACTGCTAGAAATACTTCTTTTTCCTTCAAACACCGCGAGATTACAAGAAGCCGTCCTATCATGTTGTACGTGCAAATAACCGCGAGGAGGTTTTCCACTATTTTGCCTGGTATATTGAATTGGCACTGTTCATATGTTATTCTTGCCTAGCGATTTCTGTGATTATGGCTTCATTGTAAGTATATACTGATGACTGTTGCTATGGCTTCTGTGTTTGTTAATCTCAATTTGACCCTAAATAATACGGATAGTATGTGTATAAATAAAAAAAATCTCAATTTGATCCTAAATAATACGGATAGTATGTGTATAAATAAAAAAAATCTCAATTTGATCCTAAATAATACGGATAGTATGTGTATAAATTAAATAATTCATTGCAGGCAGTAGAAAAAACAAAAATCAGGTCCCTACGTTTTCCGCAGCCCTGCTCGTCGTCCGGACAGTCCTGGACCCCGTTGCACCACTTGAAATCGTCGATGCATTCGTTGCTTGTGGGACAAAGACGCTGGCCGACGGGGCAGTACGCGCACTTGCACTGGCATTTCTCGTCGAAATAGGCGCGCTGACTCTGCATACCAATGGCGGGGAGATATCGCGTTACGAACCGAAAGGAAGCTTTCAAAACAGCGTTCCACGAAACTCCGCTTGTAAATTTCAAGTGGTGGAGCAATGTGGGTGCGCCATAAAGTAAGGCACCCTGATCGGCTCGACTATGTTCGCGGATATGTTCGCAGAATAGCAGGCGTCTAAATGTGTATTTAGCAATAATCACGACATAAAGGAGCGCACCAACTTTTCTCTAAATACTCAGCAAGAATCGAAGCAATATGTTCTAAATGTTGGCCTGTCAACGATAATCACTAAGCATTTTCATGGCTTTACTTGGGCATGTCTTCTACGACAGCCATTGACACCTTAAAAAGCAAGAACATATATCAAGCAAACTTCAAGCTTTGGGCGTGTCCCGAGCGTTATTTACCTGTTTGTAGTTAAGAGGTGATTTATTTTGTTATGTTTTTTCGCGATAGTTAGATATAGTCATGCATTACCAATATATAAAAGCGTTCGAATTCCACAGGTTGCGAAATGCGTACAGCAACGCGGAACGATATAGACAGCATTGAACGGATTCTCGGCGTACCCCAAGAGGCTCGCAACGCGTCAACGAGGTGAACGTCTTAAGACAAAAGTGTTCATAAGCTTGCAACGGCACGAGTCTACAGAAATGCAGAATACAAAATTAGATGTGTGAAATGCATCTGCATAACGACCCAGACGAATTCAGATCAGGCAAGGAAAAAAGTACGCGGAATGATTACCAAAACAAAGGGGTATTACCGAAGCTGCCGACACGTTGAGAAGAGCGCCCCCGAATGCCCACAGGATGAAGAGGACGCGCAGTGGTTTCATTCCCATGGCTGTCTGTTTTCGGAGGTGGAAAGACAACGCACTCGACGCGCGGCTGCTACACACACGGAGCAGCGCGCGAGGACTGGCATTTCTCGCGGCGTACGTTTTTGTTCGCAATCTCGTCGGCGGAACAAGCTAGCAGCGCTGCGGCCGGCCGCTTCAGTGGAGATAGCGCTGACAGCGTTCCCCCTCCTTGAGATACGAGGAATCCACGCGAGATACGCATAGGGGTCGGAAGGCGAGGGGCCGAGGAGTGCCCGCACGCTTTGCGTCCATGTAGTAGGCCCGTTCATGTCATTCATCTGACACGGAAAGCAGTTGACTCCGGTGCTTGCAGCGAATCCTTTCTTCCTTCCCTCCTCTATTGTGATAATCAGGTAGAAATGCCCTTAACTGTCCGACACTGACGCTTCTATCGGAGTGAGTATGGAAAAGCGACTCCAGTTGGAGGAACTTAGTGTTAATTCCGGCATACGAATGCTAACACTAAGCGCAGAAGTGCTACCTTTTCCTTCTGTTTTTGTTTAGCCACCATCTTAAGACGTCATTTTAACCTAATGAGGAGGAAACTAAAAGATAAAAGGTGGGTCGGCTGCATTTCCTTTTATTGCGTCAATTTTATTCCTGCATTCATCAGCACACCACCCGACAACCCCATATATATATATATATATATATATATATATATATATATATATATATATATATATATATATATATATATATATATATATATATATTTATTTATTTATTTATTTATTGGGGTTTACTTCTTAGCGGAAGTGACCGAAATAAAGCAAGCTGAGTGAGTTCAATGACTGAGCGATCCTCATCTCCGGATCGATACATATAATTCATAGATTCACTCTCTCCGAATAGAAGGACATGCAGCAAGAAGAATACGGATGAAACGGTACTACTTCTGCGGCAGCTCGTTTTCCCCAGCCACACTGAGAGTCGCGCGTAGGCCTTTCGTCCTGACCTGCACGCTGCTTGAGTTAATGCTCAGTTTTTGCTGAGTATGCGGTCGGATTTGCCGAATAAGCCAGGCAATGTCACAGTGTCGAGCAGCACATGCAATCAAATACTACGTATTTCACGCGTCAACTATAACCGGAACCTGGACTAACTCCTTTCTGCTCGCTACAACCAATCTTGGGGAGTGTGGGTAAACCTGTGCGATGACGGATCCTTCAGAATGTAAGCTGGATCATTCATTGATCATCACATGGTGTCCACTTTCTCTATTAAGAAAGTGTAACGTTCAGTGTTTGAGTCGCGGGCGCAGGTCACTCATAGTCGAGGACACCAAAATGATATAAGAGCCTAACCTTGGGACAGCTGCACTGGCTTTTTCTGCACTTGGAGTGGCCGTTGAGCGTGCACATGCACATGTCGCATTTCGACGTCACTATTGCCGTGTTTACCTGGAACGGGACAATTCACAGCGTTAGAGATGATGAATCGAAAACGCCACCGAAGTTCATAAAATCGCGCGTCCTTCCTAAACTGAAATAGGACGCTTTTGAGGAACGATCACAGGGCCACCCGTTTGATCATGCAATCAACTTTCTCTCAGGAATTGAAGCGCCCAAAGAGGCGCACCATTCAACCCAAATTCGTCCACAAAAATTCAAACACTTTCCTGCCAATCTCGATTTACAACAGCTTTCGCCTCGTGGGAGTATTCGGATTCAAATTACATCGACAAGAACCTGTAGCTTTTTTTTTTCTTTTTTTTTTTATGGGAGTAAGTGGTCCTCTTTCGCATTAGTTATGAAAGAAACACTCGGAAGTAGTTCCGATATGGAGAGCTTAATGCCAGTGCTCTTATTTCTTGCATGTATTTTTTTTTAATTCCGAAGCAAGGCATGCTTTCAATATTTGTTCTGAACACTCCCTTTCCGCTGGCTGAAATAACGAAAATGGTGCTTATACTATTCCCCTCTTGTAACGGCTTGGTCGTGTTGTATCTAATCCTGTTCAAAAGCCGTTCCGTCGACAGGCCTGGTGGCCTTGTGCATAGGCTTTTGTTTTCAATAAACGAAAAGAATATCATTTTCGACGTTAATATGCTTTGGAAAACGTTTTTAGGAAACATACACATGCATTAACATTGGAACGGTTGGTTTTTATCGCTGAATGAGGAAAAAGTATGCGCAGACCTATAGGAGGTACTTATAAATAGCGCTGTTTCCTGACAGTGCTTACCCGGAACAACTGACCATCTTGGAAGCACGAGCAGTGAGTCGGAGGTATACAATTCGCACCGTCGCACAGCAGTCCGTCTTCACACAGGGGACAGAAGGCCCGCAGGTGGTCTGGTAGTTCGGGACACATTCGAACGGCCACTGTTCCTACCTCTGCGTAATAAGAAAAAATAATTAAAAATGAAACAAAATAATTGCCGATTTAGCGTGGTTAAATCAAATACGAATGAGGTGCACTCCGCATTTCACTTCGACGTCGGGTCGCACATGCCCATTAGCATACAGTCACAGTCTGCCATATTATGTGAAAGTACCCCCAACATAGATATGACGGCCTGGTTTAATGAGGTCATAGAAATTTTCCCGCATGACCATACGAAAGTGCCTGGTGTTCACCAAATAAGGAAGCTGTATCAAATGAATACAAGAGTCGCTTTCCCTATCTGTTCTTAATATTTAAGGAACTCACCCGGTGCATTTGTTGTGGGCGCGGGAGGTGGTGTTCCCAGCGGAATACGATCGGAGGTATCTGGAAGGAAAAGAAGAAATGTCCGCCAGTTTAGCGTCATTTGGCAAAATGCGAACGGGGTACTCCAGCACTTAGGTATCTATATGATTACGCACAGATGGGAGTTGATGCAAAGCTTAGCACGGCACGAAGCACTGGCAGTAAAATTCGCCAATTCCCCACCGTGGGCACATACCCTTCTAAGAGGGGAAAAAAAGAACAACGCGGTATGTTCTGCTTGCGGTGATTGCGCACTGGGCCAATGCAGTGGGCAACAAAGCTGGTCTGCTCGGTTTGGTATGTGATAGAAGCCCACTAGCGTCCATAGACTTTATTTCAGACTCATCTACTGTCTTCCAACTAACACACGTCAGAGATCAAGGACCTAGGTTTCCTTCTTCGGCTGGTATGGTTAATAAAGGCATCACGAATTAACGCAGTGCAGTGGATCCTGCGGGTGATGCATCTTGCAGTGATCTCAAAGAGAACAAAGGAAACTCAAAGCCTTATATTCCGTCATACGCGAGCCAAAACAGCACTAACAGTGCAGTTTATAAAATGGAAACGTAAAGACGCATTTCGAAGCTCCAGCCGATTGCACGAAAATTTATTAGCAAAAAGACTTTATATCGCACTTTACAAAAGGCTCCTTTATGGCCGTTTAGGAACGTTGCCTGGCATCTAAAGTGTCTAAAATACCGCGTGATCTGAAGCAAACGCAATTAGCAAGTATTGTGGTGAAATTTCATTACCAAGAAACACAACAAGCGTCATCCAGTCGTTTAGGTCAGTCCGGTAGCTCACCTTCGCTGCAGCCAAGCACGTCGAAGCGCAGGGCGATCAGTTCGTTCCACTCGGTCGGCTCAATGCGCACGAAGCGAGCTCTCACGGGCCTGTCGAAGAGCTGCCTCGATACTCCGCTCGATTCGTGGTTGCCAATGAAATCCTTGTTGGAGAAGGAGAGAAGGGATTATCGAGAGAAAAAATTACTCCGCCACGGCATATTGTTAGCGGCAAGCTAGCTGCTGCGAAGAAAGGTAGACAAGCGTGAGCGGTACACCCAGTGCGGAAAAGGCACTCAGACGTACAATACGTGCTTTAGGAAGAGTAAGAAAGAGAAATGCGATCGCATAGTTGCGGTTATGTTATTGCGCTTTTCTTCTGCAGGAGATTCAAACATGTCCAACTGCGCACAAAACAAGCTGTGTTAACATCGGACGTAACCTTCGTCGCTGAGTTCCCTTTCATTGATGATCTTGTTTTCACCAGTGTGCTTTAGACCTATATACTACCCTGCAAGTGCAGATTTTCTGCTGATTTTTGACACTGTAGACCCCTTAGGCGCAAGTGAGCCGCCTGGGTAGACTAGAGGAGGTCGTAGGTCGAAATTCGGAAAAAAAATTAGCGTCTATAATTTCATTTCGTTAGGAATATCTAATTGGGGCAACATAAAGAATTGGCGATATCCATAAAAAAGAAGTGAATGTACCTGAACCCTTCCTTGGGAGCCTTGTACGTAGGCGTACTGAGTGCCGTCGACGCTGACAAGGACTCGGTATCGCGTCACCCACTGATGAGTGCGTTCGCGTCCTTGCGTGGCTATGCCAAACACGCTGCGTACTCCGCCGAGATCCACCTCGACAAACTCTCCGCCCCCTTGGCGACGGGGAATCCATGCACCGACTGCGCAGAAAGCGAACATTTAACAAAAACCCATATAGGACGTTACGGCAAGCTGCGAACAGAGTATCTGCGTAGTATGGATTCCTGTTTGCGTTTGTTTCCTTGTTTCTTGAAACAAAATTAAAATTTGGGCATTTTTACTTTTTTTTTTATTGCGAAAGCAATACTACTCTAGGTTTCGAGCCTTCAGCGTAGCGCGGCCAACATTTTTGGTTCATGGCCCCTTTTTCCCAAGCATTTCACCCCAGAAGAGCCGATCACCAGGCCGGGGGAAATCTTGTACCCATTGGAAACAGGTGGGTACCCGGCGGCACTGGGGATCGAACCCCGTACCTCCCGAATGCGAGGCGGATGCTCTAGCCACGTCTTACCCACGTGACGCTGTGACGTCACACCCCACCAATGGGGGCTCACGTGAGCTCGCAGGAGCTGCCAACTTGGGTCTCTCATTTCACATGGGACGGTTATGTCGGAATCAGCCTGCTAGGACCCTGGAATTCACATTACCCTTATAGGCCACTAAGGCACGCTCATAGGGCTTGGTTAAAGCGGGACTCTATATGTGGGCTGAGGAAGAAGAACGCTCAGTCACCCGCTGCTAATGATTTCGCTCAATATTTGGTTCAGCAGCGTTGAACCCGTTTTGCTTTAAACTTGGGGTGTGTTGCATCAGGCCCCAAAAATCGCTACCTTGGCTTTTACACTCCGCCTTTCACTCTCGACGTAAATAAAATCAGCTAAAAACTGGGTTCCGGCTAGGCCTATTAGCATTAAAAAAGATCTGGAGGTCACGAGAACGACATCCCTCTGCTGTGAAAATTTCCACGAAGTCTGCAGGAAAACTTAACAATGGTACCGGCACCAATTAGTACGATAAACTAGATAAACTTTCAGTAATTTACGGGTGCCTTGCGGTTTACCTCCGTCAAATCGTGGCCGATATGGTCGGGATCGAAACGACTAACGTGACAAAAGAAAAGAGAGAAAAAAAAAAGCACTGCCTCATTGTTCTTCATTCCTGACTGATGTTCACTGGCCACTGGTGTTTATGGTCCCTGACCGTTATTTTCAGGTTTCAGTGCCAGTATCTGAGCGTGCGCAAAACACCCAGACACCGTTAGTCCACATACTAACCGCAGGTGAGTACATTCGTCAAGACGGTGTTTCCGGCAGTTTCAAATTAAATCACGGTGACAGTAGCGTACTACAGTCAGCAAATGGAGCACTTGGAGGAAGAGATAAGTACAGACGTACGAGATGTGGAAGAAGTGGTGGATCCCAGGCGCGAGTGGGCGGGTGACGAGCCGGGGCTAGCGCTGCTCGACGCCTTGTAGCTGCTGTCCGGAAGCGGGGAGGGGCCGTTCACCAGGTACACAAACCGGTAGCACCGATCTGGGAAAGACGAACCGCGGGTGGCACTTGGGCACAAAAGGCTCGTCGCACTTATTGAGAACTAAAAATCTGGCTCTTTTCATTGTTGGGCATTCGTTAAAAAGATGATGCAATAAAAACGAAATGGAGGCTTTTGTTCCCGTATTGTTGACACTAGTCTAGGTTATTTGAAACCCAGGTGCCGTTCGACACATAAAAAAATGCACTGGACCAGTCATCAGCTGCAATAATCTATTTAGAAAAAGAGAAAGAGATGAAGACAAAAAAAAAAAGCTTAAGAATGCAAACTAGTACATCTAAATCCCCTGATTCTGCCTTTAACTGTAGAATATCCTATCATTCCCAAATATATCGATGTTGTCATCCTTGTCCTTATTCTACTTAGTGGCATGGCGACAAATTCGCATGAGCATTAACGCAAAAAAGATGCCATACCTGTACTCCATTGCACTGTGGTCTGGTCGTATATTATATCAGTCTGTGTTGTGACAGAGCCTGCGAAAATAATGCGCAGGGAAAAAGGATGAACTTCGGTGCCGTTAACTCTTCATACTTCGCGACATCACAGATCTAAAATAGCAGCGTAAACAACGCATTGACTTGCGCACTCGGTACTAATGACAAATATTACGGTGAGTCCTTTGAAAAATAACAGAAAGAAAGTAGTGCTAATTACACATGCCGCACACGCATACTACGTGTGAATAACGTGATGAAATATGAATACGTTTTTAGAAAAATGCCGAGAAATGACCCACACCTGGCACAGATGTTGTTCCAGCGTTCGCAGTCGTTTCAGTGATTCTAGGCGTTCCAGTTATTCTAGGCGTTTCAGTGATTCTAGGCGTTCCAGTGACACCAGTCGTTGCAGTAATTCCAGTCGTTCGAGTTATTCCAGTTGTTCCAGCCGTCACGGGTGCAGGAGTGGTTTCCCAGCCTCTGAAGCAGTCACAGTAGAAACGGACCATGTAGTCCGGACACTGCTCCTCTCCGGTCACCAGATCGTTCCTACAAGTCAGCCCTCTCTGTATGTCGCACTGGATACGGTGTGTGCTCGTGAAAGCCACGTTCCTGGATACCGGTTCACACTGGACCTCGGTTCGGAAGCGTTCGTCGCACAGGGGCAGACCGCTTTGCATAATGACGTCGACCAACTCCAAGTCACCGTGCTCGTCCGGTTTGTGGGTATTGAACCACATGGACCAACCAGGCACGCAAGTGCCTCCTCCTTCCACTGTCACATTCTCGACGACCACAGGAATCGCTGCAGGACACAATGCTTACAAATGACTATTGGCTCAAGAATGCAGTCACACTTATAGAAATTTTTAGGATGAACAAGATTGTTTCACAAGATGATCCTTGAATTTGAAAGCGTGTCTGCGGACATTGCACACACGCAGAACTTGCAGGTGAGGTGCAGCTAGCTTGAACAACAGTACAGTTGTAATCGAAACGTGCGACACCTAAGTGGAATTGATAGAGGATGCGTCAGATCGCGCAGAAATATTTTCTTTCGAGATGCTGGTGACAGCAACGCGTTAGTTAGGCAAGCTTCAAAAATGAGCGTCGAAAAATTGCTCGTAGCTTGTGAGATCATAGACACAATAGCTTAATTGTGGCAATATACCTTGAAAGTGGCCATTTTAAGGCTAGAGGTTAAATATGTTTGTGTTATTAACGAATATTTTACCAGAATTTTTAAAGTATTTTTCTGTCTAGCTCTCCTTTGCTCGTCTTATTTCGATTTCGCTTTTGACGAAAGAATCTATGATTTGTCCGCGATAAAATTAGGCTCCACGCAGATGCCTGCAGGGAGCAATTGCAGAGAGAAATTTTGGGAGAACGTTTGGGATTCAGCGCTTCGTTCTAATTATTGTTAATAAATACCACTCTCAAATAGCATTCCCAGTGTGTAGACGAGCGTGATGCAACACGAAATAAATATAAAATGAAAATGAATAAGCAGGGAATGCGTAGCATGAGTTTAAAGAAGGAGAGATTGAAAGCTGTCAAGCATATTGCCCCATTTCCCGGCTAACCTGTGACTGGTACGGACACCCGGGGCAGGCCGGTGGGCAGCGGTTTGCAGTCCGGTTGCACGGCGCACACAATATGGTTGTCTTGACAAATGCAGCGCTCGCAGCCCCTGTCTATTACCTGATTAGCCTGTTTTGGGGGGAAAAATATAAAGGAATAATGATGTTAGAAGCTTGTCATTGCAAAAAAAGACAGCAAAAATTTGCGCCACTGAAGGCTACCGATGTGTTCAGTACAAAGTGCGGTACGGTGATATTTTCCGTGGGATTGTTGTAAGCGTTGCAAAATGGTCTCCGTGAAATTTTAGGCTAATATACATGGGTTTGGCTCTTTGCGCCTAATACCTTAAGACACTGTGCAATGTTTGGTAGGCTAAAATCGAAGTTCTCACTTAACATCAATCAGCATTAGCTGATAACTGCGGTAAAAAATGATTTTGATGGGTTCCGTTTTTTTTTTTATGTTTCTTTTCTGCTTTCCAATGGTACAGCGTGACGTCGGACTCCGGCAGATGTAAAGAACAGCGTCAATGTGGTGACAGCGAAGAGAACAATAGTACGAGCAATACTTTTCGAGAAAAAGGTCTTCGTCGCGAGCAAACGCCCACAAAACATTCGAGGGAACACTTAAGCACTGCTCTTAGCCATAGGACACGACAACGTTAACGGTTCCCGTTCGTAGTTGCCCTCGAAGATCCTCGTTCACGTGAAGGCACTTTACAGCTTCCTCAGTAACTAAATCCCCCAATTTGTTCCCCGATACCACCTTATGAGTACTCTAAACTGTACAGCCCTAAGCTGCCACATCGTGTTAAAGACAACCTGGCCCATAGAGCCGCGCGGAACCAAGCCGCACAAATGTGCCTGTGTGGCCTCTCGGAATGCAAGGGTCCTGGAGGGTTTGATTCCCCTTCCACCTCAAATGATAAGCCCGAGTTGGCAGTTCCTGATCGGCGATGTCACGCGGTCGTATGACGCCGCACAACTCTATGGCGCCAATCACTGCCCGGCCTTGTCAGCTGCCAGCAACGCAGTGTCGGCAACGCCCACATTGCATTTTCTAGAGAATGGGGCTTTTGAGACTATGGCGATAAAATCTAATTCACTCCGTGGTTGACGTTCAGCAATACTCTTAGCTAATTTGATCAAGGAAGAGTTTGATTACGGAAGTCAAAAGTCTCGCCGACGTGATTATCTGATGTCAGGAAAGGAGGTTATAAAGCAATACGGAGAAATATTCTGCTGTTGTTTGGATTACGTACGATTATCAAAAATGCTGTTTTCCACGTTGTTCGATGAACGCAGCCTTCTGATTCGTAAATAAACACAGGACGCAACAGTCTCGCCGAAACCTACTTCATTTTTCGTTACTGAGTTACATCTTATCGTTACAGGCACTTCGCATTAGGCATTTTCGTTTGGCGCTATGAAAGCATCTTTGCCGAAAGAGCAGCCTAGAAGGAGTAGTTGTGTGCGGGATCCTACAAGCGGCGTGCTTCTTTGTCAGAACTCGGAGGCATTTTTCCCCATATAAATAAGAGCGAATAGAAAGACGGGAAGATTGGGGCAAACGTTTTGATTGGCTGCGGTCCAAACTGGGAGAATTTCAGACCGCAATCATCTAAGCCACACAATATCAATATATACGACGGAAAGAAAACGGACGTACCCCTAAGACCTCTCCCTCGAAGGCACAGCTACATTCCTCTTCGTCGACGCAGGTGTTGTAGTCAAACCAGCGGTTGGACCCTTCGCAGTCTGATATGGGCCGGCAGCCTGGTACGCACCAGTCGTTTCCGAGACATTTGCCCTCTGTTACTAGCGCGCGCAGGAACAGGTTGCACGTCCTGTTGCACTGGTAGGCGCAGTCACTGTATATGGTCCCCGCGGGACAGATCACTACATGGAGAAAAACGGCACGCCGTGATACAGTTACGTAGAGAAAGAACCAAAAATTCGTTTTATAGGGTGACGTCCTGCTGAACAGCGGTCTATGATAATGAAACGAGCCAAGGAATGATGACCAGGAATTCTCGCTTTTGCAAGTGCGTAGCCAGAGGGTTCTTCCAGCAAGAAAGTGGAAACGGGGAACAGCGACCAACTAGGCGTGAGATGGTTTAAGAGAGGACGAAAACTACCACTTAAATGTGGAACCAACCACGTTTGGGAATTTTGCCTTGTATCCCTTCTTACTCGTTGAATTTTTTTATGCACCTGCTAACGAAAGTGGGAGGAAAAGTCACTTTTTTTTTTTTGCACTGCGACGTCACTGTACCAATGTGTAGCAAATGCAAGCTGCCTCAACGTTCCCTCGTTTTTATTTCCCATTAGTGCGTTCATTCACTTGCATTGTCTTAGAGGAGGTGTCCTTTATTTATTGACCTGCATCGCCTGTTTAAGGCATTAACGCAGGTGAGGAAGGAGGGGGATGATTCATAGCAATGTATAACAGGAATCGCATGTACGAACCATGCTAAAATGCATCATTTTCTGCAACTTAAACATTTGGTGGAAGAGCATTCCAATCTTTTATCGTACGCACCAAAAAGGAAAATAACGTAAAGCGGTGCTCGCTCTATTTAAGGGTCTTTGCCTTCATCAACTTCGTTCGCGGTCATTCTTCAGCTCTCCGTAAAAAATAAAATTTCTCTGGACTGACTTGCATTAAGCAAGAGACAAAGAGCAAAATGTGTAGCATAAAATTAAGTATTTTTTTATCCTTTTCAAGCGCAACGGCTACACTCCTCCCCTCCCTCATCCCCATGGCCCTTCGTGCAAGTACGGGCACATACATCAAAGTTTTCCCATCTTATTTTGATTCTTTTGGCCATATTAGGCATAAAGCAAATATCACATTTAGAGCTTCATTTTTGAGTGAAGTTCTAAACCATCGTTCTATCTCCCTAACAAAAAATGAATTACAAACCACTCCTTAGAGCGTTCTAGTCAGTACAATTATTAGAAAATCAAATCACCAACAATGAAGAAACGAGGAATGAAAAAACAAAATAAGGGGACAATTAAGCTCCTCCGTTAAGTGTATGACGCAATAGCGTTTCACTCGCACGCATTTCTCACTTTTTGAATCAAGATTTTTTTTTTATGTTTATTTTTTATATACACCGATACTTAGCATCACCAAACATCGGTTTTCCTTTCTGGGCTGTTTGACACATTTGAAGGCATTTTTCATTTTAAAGTTATTTCAGTTAATTAATTGGTCAATTACATACTTTAACTTACTTAATTTAGCATCAGCAAGCACTGGCTTTTCATTCTGAGTATTTTGCCACCTTTGAAAACCCTTTCTTCCAATTTTTCATTTTCTACACAAGTAATCGATAGATTGCACGCACTAAATTTGCTTAACCAGCCTCATCAACCATTAACTTCTCATTCTGACCATTTTGACTCCTTTGAATTCCCTTTTTCATTTTATTATATCATTATTTAATCAAATCATTGCAATTATTTCATTATCTCGTCATCGACAATCATACATCCATGAATCATCAATCACTAAAACGACAAATTACCATGATACGAATGTTTTACGCAGCCCCGGTTTATTTCCGACAGGCCATGCGGACAACTACAACTACTACTACTACGCCGACGGCTTTTCGACTGAACGAGCTGTATAACATATGACTTGATAAAAGCATGCACTGACTCACCGTCCCCGGTAACTGTCACAGTCGGTCCAAAACTCCTGGTTGTTCCTGCAATGTATATGCATTCAAGCCTGCACTCATAGTAATGAATTAGCTAAGCGATTGACAGATCAGTTTGTTTGTTTGTTTGTTTGTTTGTTTGTTTGTTTGTTTGTTTGTTTGTTTGTTTGTTTGTTTGTTTGTTTGTTTGTTTGTTTGTTTGTTTGTTTGTTTGTTTGTTTGTTTGTTCGTTTGTTTGTTTGTTTGTTTGTTTGTTTGTTTGTTTGTTTGTTTGTTTGTTTGCTTGCTTGCTTGCTTGTTTGCTTGCTTGTTTGCTTGTTTATTTGTTTATTTTTTTGTTTTCGTGGACCGGAGCAGCTGTCTATGAGCGCAGACTGAATATTGTTTCATCTACTGGAGCGTGCAAACATGAACACCAGAGCATGTTCAAAATCTGTCTTGAAATGTTGAGCTTTTAATTATCTCTGAACTAAGTGCATCCCCTCAACGAGCGTTTCGCAATGCAGAGTTTGTTTTATAATGCAGTGTGTCTTAAAGCTGTGCGTGCTGCGCAAAGAGGGTGTGCTGCTTTATGATACCAATATTTCAGCACTGTTGATTGCATTCGCATAAATATATAAAAAAAATGTGTATGCGCTGAGCAATGAGGGTGTGCTGCTTGATGATGGCAATATTTCAGTGCTGTTCATTGGTATTCCTATAATATTAAAAAAAATGTTTTTGTGTTTGACTGTGCCCACCTTGATATTGGGGCAAGAATTTTTAACACTTCTTTTTTTCCTATTGAGGGTTCAGTGTCAACGCGCCTTTACGCGGTAAGTACGCAGGGCAGGGCAACACACAAAGATATCTCACGCAAAAGGTGTATATTCTTTTACGTTCTTTTACATCTTGTGCTCCAAAGCAAGAAAGCATTTAGTTTATACAATACTTTATTGCATTGCACTTAAGGAGCTTTCCTGTTTCCTCCAAGAATATAACATGCCGATGTTAAGAATCGTGGCAAGTGCTTTTGGGAATGTTCTGTCTTCTGGAAAACGGTCATCTTTAAAGGCAGGGCGAGAGAAGAGAAACGTGAGGGAGACAGGGATAGTTGCTGCGTTTTATGGGTGTTTAATTCGCGTTCATACGTGACCTTCTCTGACACATAAATTTTCTTATTTTCCTTTCTTTAGGAATTTACCTCTATTGGCATTTACAATGTATGCGAGGCCATGTTCAAACAATCATCCTCATCCTCTTGTAGCGTTACTGTCACCGATGGGCGCGAAAGAAATCAACTTCTGACATTTTTCGGTGAGCTATTTCCTTCTGTTGACCAAACTCTCGCATTTCCAACCCTACTGTTTTCTTTTCTTTTTTTTTTTTCGTACATGCAGTTAGCCACTCTCTCATAAACGCGGAGCTCTGTTTGTAAGACACCGCTTGAAACGAGCTTTTGTTTTACTTAGTTCCACAAAGGACTGTTGCACATAAATTCTTCTACGCGAAAACCGGACCATTCTGGTGTTTCCTTGTTAACATGTTAGCATGTTATGTAAAGAGCGCTAAGGAAGTGCACAGTATAGGACACTGACTCATGTTTATATTCCTTGTGTTCGTTTTCTTGCGGAAAAGCAAACAAAAAGAGCCCTGTGAAGTGAAATGCTTAACATAATGTGTAGCGATGCGAGGATTTACCTGTTTCCGACGAGCCGGCCGTCGTGGATGCGTACCTCTGCGTGGGAGGAGCTGTACGGGTGGGAGAGTAAAATAATTATGCGAGGATCCCGAATGTGGCGCACTCTCTGTAAAAGTAAATTTTGCTGTCAATTGGTGACAACAAACCACTTAAGATGACTTGGTGACGACTGTGCAAGCTACTAAATATTCTGTATACGCCATTAAAAATCACCATGCGAGGTCACAACAAAACGGAAGTGTTAATCAATACATAGCGAGCGGCTTCCTAAACTACACAGCGATACGACGAAGATAAAGCATGTGAGAGAAGAGAACAGGAAACAAGTAACTGCAATACACATGCAATCAAACGAAAATTTAAAAATTGGTGGGACTGATTGGATTGAAATGGAAGAAACGCGATAACATTACTCTTTCAGTCTCCAATCTATTCTGATCCTGACTGTATTCCAAATTCTGATTGTTTTCCAGTTTTGATTCTAAATTTATTGAACTTTAATAATACCTGCTTCTTTCGCTTATGTTTTATTATGTCATCTTAACCATTTTCATTTTAGTTTAGTCGTTCTTAGTTATGCCTCTCACCCCTATTTGCTGCTAGTAAACAGCGTTATTTCCCTCTCTCCGTCTCTTATTTCCCTCTCTGTGTGTAGAACGACGTTTCGCACGCACAGCGCCACCAGACAGTTTTCGCCTTCACGGCACTTCTTGCGCTATCGCATTAAAAAAAAAAAAAAAAAAAGAACTTCACCCGATTTAGCTTAGTTGCCCAAATGCAAAGTATGTGCCCAAGCACTTCACGCTTCATTTCGCCTTCGATTCGAGACTATCGGGTTTCAAGGTTAAGCTTGAAGCAAAAACGGGTGAAAACGGTGAAGGTAACCTTAGTGACGAGCTTAGTGATAGTGCATTATGAAAGCATGGGGCCACTTAACGCACCTGAAGAGTTCAATGCAATACCGATCTGTTCTCTCTCCACTGCGCACTGACGGAAGTTGCTGACGACTACGACGACACGCAACGCGATTCACGAGAGAGTGGCAGTTAAACACGAGAGAATTATGCGGGGATAGCATGCTGATCTCACGTTCTCGTCTGTTCGCGAACTCTCGAGACGATCGGTTCGCGCCGCCAAGGATTCGAAACCCTGGCTTGACGCTGTGTTTCCGTGTTCATTTTCTCTGCGGGTTTAGCTGGCTTCAGGCAAGTGCACAAATAGCGTCTTGTCATCGGACTGATACCCCTGATGCTCAAGCTCTAATAACTATTTGTTTGCATAGATATAATCCGCACTTCAGTTCAGGCGTTCAGTCGTGTCCGACTCTTCGTGACCCTATGGACCATGTCACGCCACGCTTTCCGGTCTCTCACTATCTTCTTAACATCACATAACTTCATCTGCAGTGCCTCGAGGATGCCATCTAACCATCGCGTTCGCTGCCTACCCCTTCTCCGGCGACCCTCAACCTTTCCCAACATCAAATCTTTCTCCAGCGACTCCTCTCTTCTCATCAATGACCAAAGTAGCTGAACTTTAACTTTAGAATTTGACCCTCCAATGAGCAGTCAGGGTTTATGGTCGACAATATCGACTGATTTGATCTTCTGGCAGTCCAAGGAACTCTCAAGAGTCTTCGCCAGCACCACAATTCAAACGCGTCAATTCTTCGGCGGTCAGCCTTTTTCACAGTCCAACTCTCGCATCCATACATCACAACTGGAAAGACCATAGCACGAGTTATACGGATCTTGGTTGGCAGACTAATGTCTCTGCTCTTTACTAGGCGGTCAAGGCTAACCATTGCTCTCTTTCCCAGAAGCAGGCGTCTCCTAATTTCATGGCTGCAGTCTCCTTCCGAGGTAATCTTGGAGCCCAAGAACAGAAAATCTGTCACAGCTTCCACTTCTTGTCCATTGATGCTCCAGGACTTGATAGGGCAAGACGCCATGATCTTTGTCTTTTTAATGTTCAGTTTAAGCCCAAACTTCTCACTCTCTTCTTGTACGCGCATCAGAAGTCTCTTGAGTTCCCCTTCACTTTCTGCCATTAAAGTGGTATCATCCGCATATCTAAGGTTGTTGATACGTTTTCGAGCAATCTTCACTCCAGCTGAAGACTCGTCCAGACCGGCCTTCCTCATGATGCACTCTGCATATAGGTTAAATAGACAGGGCGACAGTATGCAGCCTTGCCTCACCCCTTTCTCAATCGGAAACCAATCAGTAAGACCATGCCCAGTTCTGACTGTGGCCTCTTGCCCTTCATACAGGTTCCTGAGTAGACAGATGAGGTGAATTGGAACTCCCATCTCTTGGAGAGCTTGCCACAATCTGCTGTGATCTACGCAGTCAAACGCTTTCGCATAATCAATAAAGCAGAAGTAAATGGGTTTCTGGAACTCTCTTGCTTTTTCCATGATCCAGCGAAGGTTGGCAATTTCATCTCTAGTTCCTCTGCCCTTGCGAAACCCAGCTTGCACGTCCGGAAGCTCCCGATCCACATACTGCTGCAGCCTACCTTGGAGGATTTTCAACATCACCTTGCTAGCGTGCGAAATAAGCGCGATCGTGCGGTAGTTGGAACAATCTTTGGCACTGCCTTTCTTTGGAATGGGGATGTAAACTGACCTCCTCCAATCCTGTGGCCACTGCAGGGTTGTCCAAATCTTCTGACATAATGTATGCAGAGTGTTAACAGCGTCGTGGTTGATGTTTTGAAGCAACTCAGCTGGAATACCATCAATTCCGCTAGCTTTGTTCTTAGCAAGGCTGGCTAAGGCCCATTCAACTTCACTCTTCAGGATGCCCGGCTCGAGATCAGTAATCACAACTTTCTTATGTTGGGTTTGCACATCCGGGTCCTTCTTGTACAGTTCTTCTGTGTATTCCTGCCACCTCTTCTTTATCTCTGAGGCTTCAGTGAGGTCCTTGCCTCGTTTGTCCTTTATCACGCCCAGCTTGGCACAGAAGCTTCCTTTGATATCTTTGATTGTCTTATACAGAGCTCTTGTGTTCCTTAATTGGCTGTTGTCCTCAACTGCTTGGCACTGTACGTTCAGGAAGGCATTCTTATCTCTCCTTGCTATTTTCTGAAAATCCGCATTGAGAACCTTGTATCTTTCTCTTTCCCCCATAACTTTTGCCATCCTCCTTTCCTCAGCTATTTGCAAAGCCTCTTCAGATAACCAGTTTGCTTTTTTGCATTTCTTTTGCTTTGGAACTACCTTAGTAGCAACTTCTTGTGTTATATCACGAACATCAGTCTACATCTCTTCGGGCTCTTTGTCTTCTAGATCTAATTCTTGAAATCGATTCCTCACTTCCACAGATATCATCCGCACTTAGAGGCGCATTATCGCTGGGGACAGCACTATGTATCTTTCAATCTTTCTGATGATTCATTTGTATATTTCGTTGTATTGTTAAGCTGGCTAGTCGCACAGAATTTACGCGCTCTGCGGGATGAATGCACTGGGCTCACCAGTCGACGCCATCTCCCTAGTTGGTAGGGTCTGCTCACCACGTGGTTCTTCCTTCGTTTCTTCAGTTTGGACTGCGTTAAAAAATAATTTCTACTGCGCTAGCATCACGACGGAAGCATTTACGCAACGATAGGAACCTATAGAAAACTCACCTGTTCTTGAGTGTGACGTTTCCTCAATAGACGACGGCGTGGTTGATTCCGCTTGTGCGGTGGTTGAAGCACTACCGCTTTCCTCAGTGCTGGCTGTATCCTGTGTTCCCGTTCTGGAGCCTTTTGACGATAAGAAGGTGAATCTCGGTAAATACATCGTCTGCATTGACATGTCTTAAACGGGACACTGGCGGCACTTTTAAGTTATCCGTATCGATACAGTACCGCGTTCTAATCATGAAGAGGTCATTGCAATCGAAAACAGATCCTTCGTAATACATAAAAGACCACAAGACTAAATACATGCATCGCTATTTCCAGACAATTTCATAGTGAGATGTTTCATCATGGATCTCAGAGGCTATGCTTAACCATCATTGACTTAAAAGCGGTGGCAACCAGTCCTTTTTAGTAAGGACATCGCGATATTGGTTCAGCTAGTGGTAATAGTTCTCAATGTAGCTTTCTCGGCGCGCTGGACGCCACTCTTTCTGCCGGACAAGCACGAAAATAGCCAGAAAGAATTAGCGAATTAAGCAAGTGTTACTATAAAAACAACAATTTAGTGGAGGTTTTCCTCAGTCTCTATTTAACTGGCAAGTAGGTACGGTACATTTTTCTTTGCATTTAGTGGCGAAAAGATAGGGTGCGTTAACAATTTGCATGATCAGTATGCATGATTACACGTGCAGTGGGGCGTGAAGGCGAGCGTAAAAGTGGCGTTCTTAAACTTTTTTTTTTTCCCTCGAGTAACTATCGGTAACTTTAGCATGAAAAAAGACAGTAATTATTTCTAAAGAGGCTCTCTTTAAAAGCCATATAAATTAATATCTCCAGATAGTTAAAATTCGGGCGTAAGTTAAAATTTGTGTAAATCACACAATGGTTCCAACTTACTCACTCAACATTGCTCTTGAGCGCCTGGCAAAATACAGCTTTTATTGTAGCATGAATGTTTGCAAAAATTCAAACGTGAGACGCATTTCCCTCTTTTTCACTTCTTCTTCGTATATTACGCCCAACGCCGCTTTTTCATTGATAATATTCTGAAAATCAGTTGTCACCATCCTGCTTCAAAACAGGCATAATATTTGCTGGTACACAAGAAATACAAGCAACCGGACTCCGCCATCATCAGCAACCGTTGTTACGTTCACTGGTCGTAAAACGAAGACCCCTCGCATATATCTCAGTCTATTCCTGCCACGCGCCAGCCGCAGCTATGCTGAGCCGGAAATTATCAGCTGCCCGCCTGACTCCCTGCCGATACCATATGCGTTTTCTTCCCTGGGAATATCACGTCACCAAAAAAAGTAAAATATAAAATCCCCAAAACGTCCTAAAAAACTGATGCCAGCAAATTATGATACGGAGCACACTACCAGTTACATCTTCTTAATTACATGGGAGAAAGCATTGCGCCGGAATATAAAAGTTCCCGCTAACAAAATATTAGAGGGTCCGACAAGTCACGAGAATTCACTCTCAAATTATGGCGAGAATGAAAATATTTCTATTTTTATGACTGAATTCAAGCACTGCATTATCAATCAAACAAGGATTGCTTTTCACGGCGAACAATCGTGAACCAGACTTAACCTCTGTCAAATACGCTGTGTGATTTGTAACAACAATAATAAAAAAAAAAAAAAACGCCTCCTACTTCTTTGCATATGCCTGCATCCTTGTTAACTTCTATATTTTGTATTGTGAAAGCTTGAGGTAAAAATCAGTCCTCTTTTTGCAGCTGGGAACAGCAAGGAGAAGGGCACCTTTAAACAATAATCGCGCAAAAGTAGTGCAGTCCTCTTTTTGCAGCTGGGAACAGCAAGGAGAAGGGCACCTTTAAACAATAATCGCGCAAAAGTAGTGAAGGCCCGCTGTGCGTTGAAAAGATATACCATACACTCTCAATCTGGTTCCGCATAGGTTCCAGTTATAAGTGGGACTTTTAAAAATGTTCCGCTTATACGTGGAACATTTTTAAACTAGAACCTATGTGGAACCAGATTAGAAGTGTAGTAGCGGGGTTGCTTTCTTCAAAGTAGCACTCGCTTCTCAATTTTCATTTGAGAGAGCATACGCACTTCTCTCATCTATCAAAGTTTCAAGCGTCGGTGTGATTCTAGAGGCAATTCTAGAAGCAATTACGCCAGATTCTAGAGGCAATTAGTCAACAGGCGGATGCAATACTCTGTGTTCACCGCTGGAACCGATTCCAGTACTATAAAATCCTATTCCAAATTGCTTACGGCGTAACTAATTCAATCCATCTAAAATCAGAGAAGTAAGCAGTTTGTCTCTTAAATAGTTTATTTTCACTACAAGCCCTATCATCTCCTAACGAAACCCTCTAGCGCTGAGACAAACCGGTGCCTAATTAGTTTGAATCAACAAACGCGTTTGACGTACCTGTGAAATAGCCGCTCACTCTCGTCCACAACGATGTTGATGCAGTTTCTTCTTTCCCTGCGCCCAAAAGAGAAGTTGAAGCCTCACAGCGATGCGAATCTTTATACATGTGATGGTACTTCGAGCCAAAAAGCATGTTTACAAGGAAACGAAAAGTATAAGGGAAGCCATAGGTTGGAGCTCGGGGAAAAAATTGCAGAGTCAACTGTCCTCCTCGTCGTAAGTCAACTGACGTGAGCAAAAGTAAGACGCCCCTGTTAGCGAGTGACATAAGGGCGCCATCAGACGAATAACTCCTGCTGTCGATATCGATGCACTGAACCGGTCTGGACGCTGAGAGTTCATTGCCAAGTAGTGCTTGTATGCAAGTATACTGCATGGTGTGACACTCGCTGACAGGGTCGTCTTACTTTTACTCAAGCCAGTACATTCCGTGGTAACGATGTTGTCCCCTTTATTTCTGTGGTTTAAAAGAAAGCAGATGAAGAAAAGGAGGAAGAAAAAAGAAAATAAAAGTAAGATAAAGAAAACAACAAAAAGCATTATTTTGTTTATATTTAAACTGTCCGACAAATCTGAGCAAGAAATGAATTCCACACAGGATGCGCAAATCTCCGGTTTTACAATTGCATCGCCTTACATCAATGACATAGGCTGCGACGATAAGATCGTACGACGGAGAGGTCTACGCGCAGGTTTAGTTGCTAAGAAACGCACTTGAGAGCACTGCAATCACTGAGAATAACCTGGTAGCTAGCCGATATCCTTTTTTTCACTGCTTAAAGGGCAACGTCCGAGATTACTGCCAGCATAATTAGTCACTTAGCGCGGGGAAGCAGGACGAGGAAAGCAAGGTGCTCCTTTCATTTACAATCAGCGTATACCCACTGCTTGTCCGGTGCAAATGACCGACAACGAACAGAGCAGTTACTGAGATCACTATGACAGCGTCCCTCTCGATTAACCACGTCAAAAGCTAACTGGACTGGCCAAATTACCTAATTTATACTTTGCGAATTGGATGTTTCTGTCTTTTTTAAACACTACGATATTGTTTGATAGCTGTTATTAACAGATTAATCAAGAACATAAAATTAAACTCGCATCCCATCGGTGGCATGTAGCTGTTTTTCTTCTTTGTATTGATGTATCTCAATGATCACACTATTATTTCACAGTTATCAACAAGAAAAAAAAAAAACACTCCCCAAGATTTCCTTGGAGTTTGTGGTTGTTGGCTTCTTTCTTATACATATCAGAAAGTCTCTCTCACTTTCTTGGTGTTTGATGATTGACACAAACATATAGACATATGTAATTAATGGCAATAGTAAAAAGCATACTTTACGAAGTGCCTCTGCTGCGCTTAACCAGATTTCTAAAACCGACAAAGAACCCTATCACCTTGTGAGGTTATGTACACAAAGTTGCATGTACTCCAAACTACACATAAAGAAAGATGATAATACCTGTTGTAGATGCCGCTGTGGCTATGCGCTCTGGCTCGGTGTCCACTGCGTGACAAAAAAAAAAAAAAAAAAAAAAAAAAAAAACGCCGCCAAAGTGAATAAATGTCTTACAAGTCGCCTCTTCAGTCAAGAAAAAAGGCCGTAAAAAGAAATCAATTCTGAATTCAGTTAGGTGGTGCGTGCATCATTTTCTTCAATGTTCTGTTCGCGCTTCTCTCCCTATAGTGCAAATGCAGCGACAGATAAAAATATAAATCTCGTTCTGAGACCAGTGGCCACTGGTTGTCTTTTTACTGATCTACTGTACGGGCTGAAAACCTTGGCGATGCAACGCGGCTCCTCCGCGTGCACAGAGAAGTCTCATGTCACGTGTCAAATTGTCCTGGGCATTCACATGAAATACGTCGATTTGGGAACGACTTCCGAGAGGCTTTTGAAGTTGTGTCGAGTGCACATTTTTGTAACTTGTTATCTCGAGGTCCTGTCCACTTAATCAATTTTCCCCGTATCCTGTTTTCATATTTCAGTGTACTTGATCACCGAGTGATAGCGTGCCTAATTGAACAACACTGCAACGTAGCAAAAAACAAATACAAAGCTAACGGTTACGGCCGACAGCCTGGACTTCTAGTGACTACAGAATGACAAAATTATAAAGGTTGTTTGCACTGTAAAACGCTAAAACGCAGGAGGTGTTTGTTCTCCATTTTGTCTCCCTCGTGTAGTAATAATTGTCATCATTTTCCTGCAGGCTACTTTTTATCAAAAATTAAACATGGACTAATTTCTAGTCAAGAACGATATCTGAATTTAGCTATCTAAAGAGAAAAAGTAAATACATTGCCCGGGTGAAAATAAGTGCACGCAAAATTGAAAACGATTTTAGGCACAGTTAAAGAAAGTGCACATAGCTGTCGTTGTTACGTAGCGATCATACGTGTCGGTATAAAATGCCACTGTTGTCTCTGGAAGGTAGAAAAAACGGAAACTAATGGTTACGACCGACAGCCTGGACTCCTAGTCACCACAGAATGACAAAGTTGCTGAGCTTGCTTGCACCGTACACCGCTAAAAGGCAAGGTGTTTGTTCTCCTTTTCTCTCCCTCGTGCAGTAATAACTATATTTCCTACAGGCTATTATTTATAAAAAAAAATTAAACATGGTCTAAACTCTATTTAATGACGAATCTGCATTTAGTTATCAGAGAAGAAAGTTAAATACACTGCACAGGTGAAAATAAGTACACGCAAATTTGAAAACGGCTTTAGGCACAGTTAAAGACAGTGCACGGCCATCATTGTTACATAGTGAACATATACATGTGTCGGTACAGAATGCAACTAATTGACGGTGGTAGCGTCCGTCATTACTGCTTAAAACCAACCGTTTGATTCTCATTTCATGCATTCAATTCTCATCCGCGCCATTCCCCAGTTGATATACAGCTGGATAATGAAGGCGGTGCTTTTAATACTTATGGGCCGTTATGGGCGACGTGGCGGCTAGCTCATGCCCATATATAGCTATGCCCTCGCCTCCTGAAACGCGCTTATGGAAGTGACAGACGGCTTCACAGCACATCAGTCACTGACTTCAAAGCTTGCTCACCAGTTTCGGGCAATCTCGTGGATGATGTGGATGGTACGTAAGGGGTTTCTTTTCCTTCGCCGCCTGGCACAGCTGAAAATATTATTAACAAGGTGCTCATAAAATCATTGCAGCAATTACAACCGGAAAGAAGTCCACAGTGTTTGAAATGCTGTGAAAACCTGGCTAGAAGTTTATTATGGATGGCGGCGATCAAGTCGTTTAATCATTATGTAACAGATGAGTGTGCCCTACGCAGAGGCCTTCTCTGCGGATGAGCGCTGGGCAAAAGTTGCTAGGCTCGACGGCACAGACAATCACATCTTGCTTTGTTTCAATCACGCAAGTTTTTCGGCTAGAGAAAACATGTTTTTCACGCCGAAAAAGCTATTATGAGAATGCTAATAAACAAAAATATTTGATGTAACTAACGCTATACCAGCGTGTATAACTGCTACGGTTAGACAGTGTAGAATGAAGTTACTCGCGTACGGCATGAAACCGCATTTGCGTTTAAATGTGGGATGCATGTCTATTGTTAAAGGTAAATACACATAATCGCAGCGACGAGAACTCTGAATCTAAATGCGGCGAAAGAAAAAGGGAAAAGAGGGTGCAAGCAAGAAATAAATACGCCAAAACAAAAATCTTAAAGTTAGCTCCACACAAACAAGCTGCTTTTCAGAACTCTGAATCTAAATGCGGCGAAAGAAAAAGGGAAAAGAGGGTGCAAGCAAGAAATAAATACGCCAAAACAA
This sequence comes from Amblyomma maculatum, assembly GCF_055883805.1. Taxonomy (NCBI): domain Eukaryota; kingdom Metazoa; phylum Arthropoda; class Arachnida; order Ixodida; family Ixodidae; genus Amblyomma; species Amblyomma maculatum. The sequence continues at coordinate 84,711,855 of NC_139345.1, forward strand.
AAATCTTAAAGTTAGCTCCACACAAACAAGCTGCTTTCGTGCAGCATAGATTAGGGCGGCATTTGGTTGCGCAGCCATTTTCTCTCGATTCTTGCGTTCCGTGGGCAAATATTCGAGGAGCGCAGGGCTGTGTTCTCCGGCCGATTCTTACTACACTCATCAGATCTTGTAAATAACTATTAACAGTAGCAAAACGGTGACAAAATTTCACGTGGTTTTTCTTCAACCCTCAAACGGTCGCCCTTTCTTCATATCCCCAACCAGCCCAATTCATATTCATAGATATCCAGTGGTCATGAATGATTTACACCCCACTCACCGTAAATAAATTTATCGGGTTGTTCACAAATACTTCGACAGCCTTCATGATATTCATCATTAAACAGTGGAAGCACCCAGCTGCCAACACGTGCTCGCAGACTTTGAGAGTGTTACGAGAGGGGCGAAAAAGTTTATGTATACCGCACCCAGCACATGGTCTTCTGGGCAAAGCAACTTGTTGCGTATAGGCTTACCTGGCCCCGGGCAAGCGCAGAAGAGTCGCACCTCGTAGTCTTCGCACTCGGTCACCTGAAACTTGTTGTAGCAGCGGAAGCCGACTCTCGTGTCGCACGACAGGGAACTTTGGCCACCCTGTGTCCAGTCTTCGCCGGTGGACTTGACGCGGCACTCGATCTTCTCCACGTTCGGAGGCGCGCATGTGCCGTATCGGTCCTGCGTGAGACCAGTCGAGCGTTTAGAAGAGGAATTAATACACTGGTAGCATAGTTACAACCCGCATCACGTGGACACTCCGCAGTACGCCTTTTGGTTAGATGTGATATCTCTTGAGGAGTAGGCAGCATTCAGCAAAGTACAATATTAAATAATATTAATTATTAGTAGTAGTGGTCATAATGGAGGTGATATTTCAACAATATTGGGATATCCACATCGCTCCTCGGTGATGTGGCCTTTTCGATGTTGCCTAGAAAACGAGAAAGAGAAATTCATGCAAGTTAATTCCGCATCAGCTAAGGAAATTTTCAACCATCGTCCGGGTGCAGAAACGGCGTGAATGATGATTAGTGCGAAGACCCCTTCTCCTGCAGTCATCTGCACTCGATGACGATGATAATAGCGGAGATTGCGATGATAATGATAAGGAGGTTGTATTAAGCCGGTGCAAGGCGCCATGGTCACATGATCATGGCGCCTGGTGATCACACGAGCTGAAGGAAAGATAAACCGTTCCCCATAACTGTACTTTTGTATTGCGGGGACAAGATGCGTAGCGACGAGTGCTCAAAGGACGAGTGCTCACTCACAGCTGAGAGTCTTTCAGAAAAAAAGAAAAAAAAAACTACCCTTTCCTGCAGACTCGTATGCGGAGCCTATGTATTATCAGGAGTATGAAATAACATAAAACGTTCGCAGATTCAGCTGAGTCAAGTAATATAGCTGACCACTGCCGACAATGTAGTAACGAAACCGTCGTTACATCAGGGATAAACTGTTCAGACATAAACCGACTTCACAAATAGACCAGGGAATAGTAAAAAAATGAAGATCATGCGTCAATCAGCTCTCTACGTTTCAACATGACCGTTAACTTGCAATCCGTTTTTCCAAGTAGCCCCGATATGCGTTTCGTTTGATTGTTTGATTGTTCACCCTTTTTTTTTTTTTGTATAGGTCACATTTGCTATGAATAAGCTTGAGTTGCGAGTCGGCGCTCGCGCGAGATTTCCTTACCTTTCGCCCCCATCTTTAGCGCTGTTGCCCCAGCAATGTACAGCGACCGGCTACTAGTGTACTAACTAATACTATTAGTGTGCTGGTACTAACTGTGCCCGTCTAGTTATTGCATGTTTTTATCACAATTGTTGCATGGGGATTATTCGATTCCATGTTTGTGTCCTCAAATGGGCTCTGGACGTTCACATGGTAAGACACATGTGTATTGCAAGGCGCTTGCGTTGGAGTAGCCCTCTACGCATGCACTTTCATCTCAGTTCCTGAGAAACGATCACTAGTCTTTCACTTAAAATGCATAAAACTATATACAGGAGAACTTCGAGGGACGCTGTCCCACGCAGGTCCGTATCTTCAACGGCCTGTTGTTTCATAACGGCAAACAAAATCGCAGCGCATAAGTGTATTTGTCTGTGTTTATATAACAGCATTTCAGTGTTTGGAATTGAGTCTGCCACCGAGATGAGACCAGTTTCATATTGGTACCTGTTATTTGCTGAAATATTTTAATATATGCAGTTATGGCAATAATCTGGACGGCCTGGTGACATTCTTCAACGTGGTCAACGAACGTATGGAGAGACGTCTTTCCTATCCTGCAGAAATGCGCCAGCAGCTTTGCGCAAGCTACATCCCACTCCCTTTGCTAAAAGTGCGTGTTCAACGCTTCGCCAAAAGTGTTTGCAACTTTTAGTCTTCGCAGGTGCCACTAAAGCTCCACTATACGGCTAAGAAGCAATCCACTCATTTAGTTCATTTTAGCAAAGACGTTAAGCGTCCTGATGGTAGGGAACCGAAACAATTCATTTTTGTCGTTCTTTTAAGCCTAAAAGTATCATGGCGTAAAAGCAGCCAATTCAGAATGGTTCCTAAGCTTTAAAAATGGCGGAAGTTAAGCTTTATTTAAATCTGGTTGTAACGAGCGCTAGCACCCGCCGCGGTGAATCGGTGTTGATCGACGCTCGGCTCTGAGCTCGACCACCCCGATTCCAGCCCGACTGGCTCGAATCCGCTCCTGTGGTTGTTTTTATTTTTAGTTCGACCTTACGAGACATTGAAGGTCATCTTATCCCCACTCGGAGGCTTACGGAGAAGACAAGATGGGGTCTCGCGAAGAGCTCAAGATCATTCGTCGACATCCGGCGATACTCAAGAGTTGGACCCCAGAGAAAGGAGCTTCCGCAATAAAAAAAAAAAAAAAAGGACCCTTCTCATTGCATCGGTTGAGGACTTTAAAGTTCTCGCTCGCCTCGTGCTCTCGAAGAACGGTAAGAGTTGTCTGCAACCTGCCTTGAGTTCCTCCAAGATTTCGAAATCTCCAATATCTTCTTCGGAAGTCTTGGGGTCGTCGCCGTCCAACCACTCGGTCCAGCCGCATTGCCGTGGTACTTCGTCCCCGGGTACGGGCTGCTCAGTGGTCGCGGCAGGGACGGTCGGGAACCCTACGAACGGCGTGCGGCCTTCTCTAGGAGCTGGATAAAAAACAGACAGCGTGACAGTGCGGCAAAAATATCAAAGAGGCTTAGATCCACGATGCAACGTTTAGCACTAAATGTATGGGATCAGAAGTTTAAACAATACGGCGCATCTGAGGAAAATCAAAGGTGTTAACGAACTGACCGTGATACACCATCCCTACCATGGAGCGTTTGGATGCTTTTGACGGAGCTGCATAAATAGCGAGCTCTGGCTCGGCAACCAAACCACGTCTCTGTGAGTCTTTAATAATGTTTTTGAGCTACTTATCTAAAAGCTCGTTAAACTCCACAAGTATCGTATACGTTTTCTCCTTGCAAAGAAGAGTTTCAACGTGTTAGATATCTGTCGTATTGCCCTCGTCTAAATCAAGGGTAAGCGGGGAATGTTAGCTTTCACGCGTGCTCTTGAGTGACTCAGCTTCTTCGTAATGCAATCATATATCTATACACCTCCCCATCGAACTCCCCATTCACATGTAAAGGGTCGTCCACTTCTAGCTATAACACGGTCACTGCTCTCAAAGCAACATTGCGCCCGACGTAGGCATATATCGATGCAAAGCGATGCGAGCACAGAAGGACCCGGGCGTGTTGCTTCACATGGCCTGCCACTAAGCTATATTGCATGGCCGAGTCGGACGCAATGACGCTTTGAAAGCAGTGACCGTGTTATAGCTAGAAGTGGACGAGGCTGTACACATGCACAAACTTACTCATGCAAATATTTGACCTGACATTAGCCAAAGTGAAGCTTGTTTTGTTTTTTGGAAGAGAGGGAGCTTAGTACTCACCACAGACGCAAAATACGCGTATCTTATAGTTATGACATGTCCTTCCCTCCTCTTGGTCGTTGTTGAAGCACAACAGCCCCTTCTCTTTGAGACACGTGACACCTCTGTCGTCGGACTCGGACCAGTCGATCAGGTCACCAGTCACATTGTGAACAGCCTTGCACTCGATGGCTTTCATTTCATTGACATGACACGCCCTGTGGATAAATGTGGCATCAAAGTCTATTCTCGTAGTAGGCGAAAAATATGTTTCCAGTGCTCACTGGTCCGGCACTACGCCAGTTTTCTGCAGATCAACTTTAGCATCCCTGCCAATTCCGCCCTCCTTTTCTCCTCTTCCTCCTCCACTTTGTCACAGTGCATATAAAGCATATTTATCTTCTTTGAAGTCTCATCAAGGATTACGTTCTCCTCCGTACAACACACTTCGCGAACCTATTCTGGCTTATGAATACCGTTTACACTTTTCACAGTACAAATTTCGTACATTTGTTTCATAACGAAGAAAATCCAGCAGTTCTTGCGTAAATTATTATCGAAGACTGGCTCAGAAAGAGCCACGAAGTAAAGCCTTACGGCGCCTCTGAACGTAAATCCAGAAATGTGGGGGTGCACCTTTTTTCCAGCGAGCTGACAAACTCGAAATCTCCTTCTTCTGTGCTAGGACTGTCGGTATCGACGTATGGGGACCATCCGGGGTAGCATGTAGGGCCGGGGAACGGTGGGGCTCCTCCCGGCACGGTGTTGAATGCGGGTTCTGCAAACGACATGCAATGTGACGCGTCTGTCTGGATTGCCTTGCATAAGCGGGCTGTGACAAGAGACATCACTCGCTTCAGTGCCCTATAGAGATAAAACATGCAAGGTGCAAGGAGCAAGGTGATGTATTAGGTTACACGACTTTTTTTAACGCGGTAGCGTTAAGGAGCTCGTGTCGCAGAAAAGCCGGTGTCGTCAGCGTCGGCGGCGTTGGCCGTGAAAAAAGCAACTTCCAAGATGGGCTGGGTGGGAATCGAACCAGGGTCTCCGGAGTGTGAGACGGAGACGCTACCACTCAGCCACGAGTTCGATGCTTGAAAGCGGTACAAAAGCGCTTCTACTGAATGCGGTGTTGCCTTAGAAACGTACCGTAGAACGTTATACTGCGGTGTATATCGGTAATTATGAGCATGTTACTTACAGAAGTCGCAGTTACACGAGTAGCGAAGTATGTTTCCGCTACATTTCTTCTGCGCTCTGCGCACATGCAGAGCCATCTTGCGGCAAACACAGAAGAACCCCTCCTCGCAATGTGCGGCGCTGCCCCGACACGTGGCGCGCCAGTCGCCCCTGACGTAGGGTGCGAGCATCCAGGCACCCTACCCTGACGTTTCGCCGTGCACCCTCACGGGTTGTAGAATCAAGCGTCTTTTCTTTCTTTAGATCACTATCTTCGCTCATCCGCTTCTCCCCTTCGGGCCGCGTGGGTACCGGTGCGAGGATGCCCCAATACCCTTGCGTTTAATAAGTTTTCTCGACGAGGTGCAATAACGCTATCGCGTTCCACTCTTGAAGGCGAAGCTTAAGCGTCCTCCAAATTTTTTTTTTGTTCGCTGGCAACCTGTAAGAGGACATAAATGGGGCCTGTAGACCAGACCAAGCAAATATTAGTTTAGCCGAAGCTGAGGCCAGATAAATGTCTGTAAGATTCTACAGTTCCAGAAGGTTTTGTGGTAAGAGCCAACGCAAAAGGCAAAATGGCAGGGGGTTGTGCTTGTAACTTTACCTGATTTACTTTTGTCATGTTTGGAGCGAACACATGCACGTTATTCCTTCGTCCGCCGTTGTGTTCAGCTAGGAACGGTTCATTCCAACGCCCCTCTAACTACGTGAACTAGCCATGTTTTCGTAATTTTATAACCACCCTAGATTTTGTGAAATGCATCCGAATTATGTTAGAGAACCAATATTGTACTATGTCAGTCCCGTTGAAGAAACATGGTGGTCGAATTTCCCGCAGCCCTCCACTACGGCGATCCACATTTCCTAAGTTTCTCTGGGACGTTGACCGCTATAAATCGACCATCACAGAAACAGTCTGATTTTGTCGGGTTAATTGCTTGCCTCGGTTCGAGGTCTGGTTCTAATCAGTGTAAGATATCACTACAGAGATACTTCCGAGGGTTCTCTAATATTTGAAGGCAACATAGTTGGGTTGCCAAACCATGCAGCATCTAAGGCTGAAAAGGTGAGGACTTTATTATCTGAAATCAACGGAGACTCTGCTCGAGAATTCCCAAGCATGCTATTTCAAATTACATTTTTCATCGTCAATCAGCAAAAGCCGGTTTTTGAGAGGTGATCGTCATAAAATCTTCCAGACAAACAACGATCGAATGCAAGTGGCCATCGCCAGTGTCTTGCAGTGTGTCTTGCAAGCAGCAGGTATACCCAGAGGCAATTAGAAATATGAATTAGGTACAAATTTCCCGAAATGATTTGAGCTTTTTCGTGTCAAACTTAACTAGAAAATAATTTACTCCTCGAGACCGCACTCTTAATAATAACCACTTTTTACAGACTCTTTCCAGCGCCTGCTCGCGACCGTGGTTTGCCACAGCAACGCCAGGGTTCTGTCACCTAAGTTATATTTCCGCCGATTCTGCCCTAATCAACGAGTAGCTGCTCCGGCAAAGACAAGTGAAGGACAACTTTTCTCAGTCTGCGACGGTCCGGATGCAATGCCCTTGTTTACATTATTTTAGAATGTCCAGTCTCGGCGCAACGGCGTGTCACGTTTTCGTGGTTATGTCGTCTGTACTTTACCTTCGTTTCACAAGCTGCCTGCGCGAAGAGGACACACTAAAGCTAGTTATAAACCTGGTAGTGAGCCGAATTATGTACAGCCTACCCTACCAGTCCCTCAACAAGAGCGAAATGCACAAGCGGATGCCCTTCTACGCAAAGCGTATAAGACAGCGCTCCGACTGCCGCGCAACACATCGACAGAAAAACTCATGGCTCTTGGATTGCAAAACACCTTCGAAGAGCCACGCGAGGCGCAGCTTTAGTCGGAAAAACTCAGGCTGCTGCAGACAACGACTGCAAGAGCGCTCTTACAGAGACTCGGATACCGCGAGCAGATTCGAGAAATAGCGAGTACGGAAACGAGCCCCGACCAGCTTCGCAAGTCCCTCAAGGTAGCTCCAATCCCGAGAAACATGTACCCTAACCTCCACCAAGGCAGAAGAGAAGCGAGGGCCGAATTCATTCAAAAAACGTACGCTCCTCAAGACGCGACCGTGTATGCAGACGCGTCCTCGAGAGGAGGACACAACAAAATTGCAGTGGCCACGGTGGTAGATTCGTCTCTACGTGAAGTGACCACCGCCTCTATGCGACACTGCACAGTAGCAGAGGCCGAGGAAGTAGCCGTTGCTCTAGTGGTAGCGGAGGGTTATAGAACCGGATAGTTGCTAACGATACTCACGGACTCTCAAACAGCCTCTCGAAATTACATGAATGGTAGGATAGGTCGTCACGCGCTCCGTATACTACTCGAAGCGAGCGACAGAATTAAAAACCACGAAGAAAACTAGACCAGACACAAATTTTTTCTAGGTACCGGGGCACAGGGGGGTGGCAGAAAACCAAGCGGCCGACAGGATAGCTCGAGCATACACTACTTTCCGAGCATCCGAAGAGTCCGCGGAACTTTTGCCAGCACCAAAGGCATACTCGATCATACTAGAAAACTATAGAGGCAGAAGAATGCGATATGCCCCATTTCACAGTTCTGTCATCAGATGGAAAGCTGTCATTTGGATTAAATTACAGAGAGGTTCATACCCAAACCTACACATACTAAACAAAATGCACCCTAACATATACGCGGACAGATGTTCGTGGTGCGATGAAAAACCCACACTATATTACATCACATGGGTCTGTCAAAACATAGACGTGGTCCCCAAAATTTAAAACCCGAGTTTGGAGCAATGGGAGACTCTGCTGTCCAGCGACCGTTGCGAAGACCAGCAAGGTCTGGTAAAGCGAGCTCAACGGGCTGCAGTGGCTAGCGGAGCCCTGGACTGAGGGCAACCGACTATTGTGTAGAAGTGGACGAGGTCGACGGAGAAGACTCTTATGGATGCAACAAGCAGACATCTCTGAAGACGTCCCAAAAACCATCTAAATAATATAGGGCTAAATAAAGTTTTTCCTTCCTTCCTTCAAGACGAAGCTGTGATCCTGAATGCCTATGCGCATCGTCGGGTCATTGAGCAGCAGGCTCTCTTGAACTTGTAAGGGAAATTTATATTGAATAGCCGCGTACTATACCAACTGCTGACTGGTATTCAGAAACATTCAATATGCCATTCAGCTGTTAGCTAGCAGCTTTATTTTATTTTAATTCGAATGCATCACTAGCCCAACTACGCACAAACCTCTGTGGCGTTGTTGTTTTTATAGTTGTTGCTTTGCCTACTCGGTGGTAGCCATAAAGATGGCGGCGAGTGGGAAGACCGAAAAAATATATGTAATTCAATAAAGTAAGTTGGTCGCCATTGCAGATCGCTTATAGTGAACGCATTGTGGGACGTATGACCAACTATAAAATGTGTTCGCTATGTGTACTAATGATAGAGTAATATTCTTCAAATGCAACCGGGGCGAGTGGTGGCTGTGCCTGCACTTTGGTTGATGATGGCAGGTCTCGGCGCACTGAAGCAATTGCTTGACATATACAAAGATGGAATCTCGAATGCGATTCGACCACCTCTTGCTAACAGTCCGCGAAAACATAGCAACTCGAGTTTCCGTTCATGCAGAATGGAGTTTACTCAGAAGCTTTGCAGCAACAAGGTCCGAGTATTGCAGGGCATGGCATTCAGTAAACATGCAGGCAAACATTATCAGAACGGGTAAATATAATGAATTTGGAAACATCTGCAGCAAAGGTAAAGCCACAAAAAGTGTGCTTTCGCATTCTCACACGTAACATGTCTTAAGTGTATCTACCAACGTTTTTCGCATTATACTTTCTATTTGCTTTTAAACCCATTTTTACGTACCTTTACTGTACGTCCTTGCCATTCAGACAGGAGAGGATCGGCCGTTTATGCTTGCCGCTGTCAGCTCACCTGATCTCTTTAATAATATTAATGAAGATATTTTGATGCCGACTGTAGCAATGATGAAGATTATAAGTGCGCACTCTGAGCTTTCATCATGGTGACATTACCTGCCGTTTCTACTGCTTTTTGTTTTCATTTATTCACACTGCCAGCATGATTCCAAGAAAGAAGTCATGATTTTTTTTGCGATACAAAGTGACAAGGCATCTATGCACGTGTAACCGCACGTGCAGTGATGACATCAGGGATAGTACCATCTAACAGCCTTTCCTAACATCCAGAAGTGGTAAAGTAAAGCAACTACGCGAGAAATGCCTCTCACCTGTAGTGAAATATGACGTCGTTGTTTCGGCTGACGTGCCGCCTTCGGTGGTGGGTCGACCAGTGACGTCGAAGTCCGTACGACCTGCAACACGTTCATATATGAGACGACGAAAAGTTTGCTCCTTGCTAGTGTACATATAAATGAAAAAAGAACAACAACATGGTTTTCAGGTCAGGTCTATTTAGTAATCTAAAAAAAAGTTTGCAAACACCTGTGGTGACGTAAGTCGTCTGTTCCTTTGTCGAAACCCTTCCTTCCGTAAATAATGGAGGAGTGGTATGAGCCATCGTGCGATCTGTCAAGAGGTTAGAATCAAAATAAGAAATGTATTAGTTACTTGGAGGGTGGTTATGAAGACTGATTAATTAATAGGGGGTAAGCAGGATAAGAAAGCTTCTGTTCTCTGGTACGCTGAAAACCATACTCAGCTGAGATCCGGTTGGTGCATGACTCGCTTTTCTGAACTTCACTTGCTTACAGCACCTCTGCATATATGAAAATACAACTATAGTCACCTGCAGTGACGTACGAGCTTGTCGTCTCCGTCGAAGGCTCGCCTTCGGTGGTAAATGAAGCAGTGTCGTTGACTTCTCCTTGCCCTGCAAACATAATGTAAAATCAAGTCTTAACAGCTATAACGCTCTAAATATTTGCTTGCAAGCTTATGGTTACGTCAGGTTCATATGATGCGCATTCTAAGCCTTCCTCCATACACCTAATGCAATCTTATGAGCACTAAATTGAGATCCCCTGTGCTCACTCCTCTAATTCTGCTACGTGCCACCAGGGGATATTGGCCGCATCGCATATTTTAAAATATGATCGCTAAAACTTCGGTTGTAGTTAGTTGGTGCTGGATATTCATATGGCAACTGATGAGCGCAAACACTATGTACAATCCCCGCCTCTACTCGTGCTTATCTCCTTTTCGTTCATTGTCTAGTGTTTGCTCCCATCCATTATCATAACAATATAATTGCTAAGTGGCGCCTTTTAGAACAACTGTCAGTAATATTGAATAATGTTGCCCAGTACCTTCATATGAATATCCTGTTTGCTTCGATCGGTCATAATGAGGTAGCGTTTTTTCTATCGAGGCCGAGTACCTTCTGGTGCCTGTTTGCAACCGTAAACGTTTGAAAGAGTACGTTTCATAGCCACGTTCATGATTTCTTGACGTGTATTAGTTATAACATGAGGCGCGGATGAAATCTTGCATTTTATGCTCGATGACCATAGCGTTCGAATTGATGTTGCTGTTATCCCAACTCTGGAGTGACATGCTAGTGCTGTAACGCTTCTTGTTACGTTTTGCTTTAAGCGCAGTCAATGGCAACTATTTTAAGTGACAGCTTCTCGCGCGACATAGGTCATTTTTAGTTCACAACCTGTATGAATATACAAGACATCAAAGCTGACCTGCTGTGAAAGGTGTTTCAGTTTCCCCTGATGGTTCGCCTTCTTTACCGAATGGCCCGGTAACGTGGACCTCCGTATGATCTGTAAACGTTAGCCAACAACAAGACTAAAGAAACATATCAAGCAGGAACAGCAGTAGAACATAGCCTAACATAACAACCTTCAAAGAGTACAGTGTGCTCCTTTTTGATGCCCGTCCTCGTTTAATGCAATAAGGGGGTGGTCACCAACACGACTTCATTACAAAATTAATCCTGATAATAACATCATCAAGCTGCTTTAAAAAACTCATAGTTTGGAAAACATTTATCGGTTTCGTCAAAAACCCTGACAAGCCCTTGGAAAACAGCGGAGCAAGTCATCGCAGGCATTATTGGCATCAGCGACGTCTGATGGGTAGCGGCTTCAAAATACACCTTGACAGTGCCTCATAAGCATCCTCTCTTGCCGAGTTGCGTAACGAGAGATGTTCTGAAACTCTAGCAGTAATAAGGACAGCACAGCAAGAAAAGAAAAGAGTTTGATGTAACTTCCATCATCCGCCACCATCGACAGCATGCAATATAAAACTGCCATTTAGGTGGATTGCTTGTGCAGAAATCGGTAATTACCTGTGACATAGCTCGACGTACTCGTTTCCTCTGATGGCTCAGTTTCAGTGGCGATGGGAGTGGTGAACGTGTCCCCTGCGTAGTGCGCAAGACGAATCCCAGTTACTAGCATGTTAACCAGTAGGTGCGAGAACGAACAAACTGGATGCCCTGTTATTTTTTATTTTTATCAAGTCCTTTCAGCCTTTCTGCTCAGGGCTACAGCACTACCAAAACTTCAGGAACTTAATTTGCTGCATCAAACTGCTCAGCTGTAGAACATACAAGTGCCTTGTCATTCATTTCGATACAAGCGGTTTCGGCAGTGAATAGATTAACATACTTATTGTACAGCACGGACAACTAACTCAAATTAATGCATTATAAAAAAGGTTATACAAGGCCTCATGGTTCCTGGAAATTTCGTTTTGGTCGATATACACGATATTAAGAAATAAGACCTACCATGATCGCGTGTTATCGGCTCGTAATGTATATCTGCAAGACAAACCAAAAGCATGTAAGATGCGCCCCACTAAGGGATAACGTTAGCGATGATTTCTCTTGAAACTTAAGTATATTTGCATTCATTTGAACGAGATCGACTAATTTTGTTTTCTTTGATAATCTTCACAATCTCTTCAGGACCGCCACGCATGCAGGTTCTATCTATTTGTAGAAGCTTGAATGCTACGAATGCTACGAAGCATCTTTACAGATGCATACATGCTTTGTAACTGCGCTGTTCCCTTTTGGTCATGGCACAAGCCCTTCATCATTTTGTCTAAATTTTGCGGTGATGGGACAGCTGCAATGAAGAATAAATTAGGTTCCGTACCGCACTCGCAGAAGAACCTGACGGCGTAGTCATGACACTTCTTTCCCGGAGCTTGCAGCCAGTTAAGACATACCAGGCCGGTGCCCTTCGAGCATTTAACACCGACGTCTCCTGTGCTGCGATAGTCGGTCATGTTCTCTCCAATATTGGCCCTGCAATCCACATCTGCGATTCTGAGTCCGTCACATACGGGGAACATCTCCTTTATGTCGTCTAGGGCTTCTACGTCGCCATCGTCGATGTCCGGGCTGTCGATATTGTAAAACGCAGTCCAGTGAGAAACGCAGGGACCCGGAGGATCTGGTTTGGGGAATCCTGGTGTGGGCGTGGCGTCACGAACGTAGTCAGTAGGACCTTCGGTTTTGGCGCCTGACGTCGGGAGAATGGTAGGTGAGGTGGCGCCACCCTCATGAGTGGTGTCGAAAACTGCAGTAGTTGCGGTAGTTTTTCCGTCTGTGCATTCTGAGCACTCCTCCTCGGTCGTACTTGAAGCCGTTGTTGACGGCCTGCTGGTCACCTTGGTTTCGCCAATTCCTGTCGGTATGACAGTTACCGTTGTGTCAGCCAATGTTGTCGATCTTGTCGACGGCCTGCTGGTGACCGTGGTTTCAGACGTTCCGGTCGGTACGACGGTTACCGTGGTTTCACCAGTTCCGGTCAGTGCAACAGTTGTCATGGTCTCAGCCAGTGTTGTCGGTCTGGTTGCCACCGTTGTCGAATCTAGAATAAAACGATGGAAAGGAAGAAAATTTTAGCTCGCTGAATCGAGATGATGCTCGGTGAATACGACAGCACTATTCTTATTTATTGTTTTAGAAACTTCGATGAACTTGCTTCTTCTTTCGTTTCTGTTGTGCCGACTTCACACCTATGCTTGCTTCTGATCGGCGGCGGTCGTACTGACCCCACAGCCATTTCAGGCATTGGGATATAAATGCAATCGCTGGTCACTAAACGTTTGCCCTGGTGAGATTTCTAATTCTATCCCACTAAAAAATAAAAAGATATAGCAAAAACTAAAAGCAGCCCAATTTGTAGCCTCCCTCCCCCCCCCCCCCCCCCTTTGTCAGTATTATTCAAAAAATAACCGGGTATACAGCAGCATAAGATGTTATATGAGTACGTACAAGGTTAATAAGTATTTCTTTCTGCTTTGCGGGCTCTGAGAGCTAAGAGCACTCTTCAGCGAGGTAGAGCAATGTGTTAACCGGATTTATTTCACACCTAAGGTCAAAAACCTATGGGACAGAAACGTGGACGCTAGCTAAAATGTTTCAACTTAAATTGAGTGCAACACAAAGAGATATGAAAAGGAAAATAATGGGCGTCACGTTAAGAGACATGAAAAGCACAGTGCGTATCAGGAAACAAACGCGAGTTACTGACATTCTAGTGGAAATCAAGATGAGATGGGCATGGGCAGGACATTTAGTGCGAAGGCGAGATAACCGGTGGTCGCAAAACGTAACCTACTGGATTCCAAAGGAATTCAAACGTAAAACAGGGGCCAACAGAAAGTTGGGTTGGCGTATGAGATAAGTAAGTTTGCAGGGGTCGTGGTTGCAGCTGGCACAGGACAGTGCTAAATGAAATTATATGGGAGAAACCTCTGCCCAGCATTGGGCGTAATCAGGCTAATGACACGACGATTCGACTCTTCCTCAAAGTGATCTGTAAGAATTAGAGGCTGGCTAACGGGTAGGCAGAATACGCATCTCGTGTATGGGAACTCGATCTATAGGAGCTCAGTACACATTTAAGTATGCAATGCTTAGGAAACGTGCCGACATCGAATGGGAACCGAATACGAGGACGAACTTCTCTGAAAACATAAGGATATTTCCAGCAGATTGGTATCAAACAGAAAAACTAAGCTTCATCATAACACTGCTACTAATGTTTTGTTTGTTTGGGTTTTTTTTTTTTTTTTTTTTACGGGAGTTCCATTTTAACCCCCCTCACATAATACTCTTGTTGGAGCCCGTTAGGTACCTAACAGAATAAAAATTAAATATCTAGCGTCATTCTAGCCAGTGCCAACACAACCAGAGAAACATAGTTTCCTTACATCTGAGAACACTTAGACAGTGATGCTTCGCTTCAATTGCCTGACGAGCCAGATTACAGTTTACTAAACAAATGGCGCATAAGCATTTTTTTTTTTACAAGCAGCCAGGGAACGCTACCAAGGCCTAACACAGGCCGAAGATTGATAATCTCTGGCTGAGCTTTGCAAAAACCCACATGAATATTGCGCTGTCACTGAAATTTTCCCGCAGAGAGCGAATGTGTGTGCAGGCTGCCATTCTTGTCTTCCAAAGGCAATGGAGGCTTAAGACCATAAGGAAAAAATATAAAACTCCGCTCTTATTCTCGATCGGAAGATAGCGCATGAACACAGCCTTTCGCGCTGCATTTTATAACTAGCTGCCTCTCGCGTACTGTGTAAGAAATTGCCTTCATCGTTCATCCGTTCGTTTCACGCCGCAATAAGGCCGCAGAATAATGGGCAAGAGCTACGACGCAAAGGACGAACGTAAGGAGTGATCTCGAATGACGGCCTCCATCATCTGCGCCTGAACGAGGCGGCCAAAAACGACAGTGGAAGTCGAGCGGGAAGTCCAGCTTAGGCACTCCTCCGTGCGTCAAAACCATTCCGGGGAAACCATAATCTATGCCCAAGTAAAAAAAAAGCTGGAGAAGGCGAGCGCATGAAACCTTACTAACGCATAAGCACCGATATAATCTCTACTCAAAAATTTGTTTTGGTTTAGCTCTGGTTAACCCTAGTGGAATTGCGAAAGGAACGGCGGAGGGTTCTTTTGCTTGCTACATTATTCCCCTATGACGCCCTATCTGTGTAAGGTGATACATTATTGGGGACACTTAAGCTCATCCTTTAAGGTTATGACGCAAGAGCGTAAGCTACCAGCCCACATATAAAGTCACGCTTCAACCTAGCCGTATGAACGTGTCTGCATGTCGTAGGGGTAACAAGGATTAAACGGTTCTGGCAGGCTGATTTTGATATCACAACTCTTGTCGCTCCTTTCATAAGGAGCGAACCGAGTTGGCAGCTCCTGCCCATGGCATAGAGGTATAACGTGAATTCAAATGTCGTGGCAGGTTGATCGCGAGGAGGTCGAGGAGCAGGGGGGTCCACAGGGCAACGGACCACGTGACGAGCGGTTAGACCTGGCGTAGTATTCATTTCGCAATAAAAACGCTACGCCTTTGGTGCTAGCACATTTTATGCTTATATCTGTTATTGACGATAAAATAGACTGCTCTTTTTTTTTTGTTCTTACCACAGTATGGATCTTGAACACTGCACTCGGCGGGCAGTCTTAGTTCGCGCTTAGTAACACCTTCAGCCTTCGGTAAGAACACAGAAAAACTTGGGCTCAAATATCAAATTATCATGGTTCCACATAAAGTGAACAGATATCTCTTAAAAATCTTGTCCCTTCGGCTTGCGTACTACTCACCGCAGTCGCAGAGCAGGCGCACCTCGTAGTCGAAGCATGCTCCACCGGCCTGGTACCTGTGGTAACAAGCTAAGCCTCGCGGCAGCTCGCAGCTTGCCATCTGTCCGGCCTCCGCCAAGTCCTGTCCCGTGGCAGCGACGCGGCACTCGATGTCGACGACGTGCGTCGAGCCACAGTACGCGCCGTAGTCGGTGGCAAAGCGGTGGTCGGCCAGCAAAGCAAAGTCTCCCGACGCCCGCGCCGCAGGGTTCAACCACGGCGTCCAGCCGCTCGCTGTGCATCCGACGGCGGCGGGTGGCTCAGTGTTGGGGCACGGATGACCTGTGCACACAATACTCCCACGGCGGCAGAAGCTGCGACAGAAGCAAGATGTTGGCTGCTATACGTTCCATAGAAAACAACGAGTCATCTTAATATATATGGCATGGCCATCACCAAAACTTTCTATAATTAGTACTACAGCGTTTGGTCCTCATTGGTGAGATTTAAGACAGCAGTCTGTCCTTGCAAATGCTGTGGGCCTCAGCCATAACCACCTATACATGCTAATCGCGAAGCAATTTTAGAATGTTTTGTGAGGGCATCCATTTGTTCCTGACAAATTAAGGCAGTTCTCAATGCATGGAATATATATAGAATAACGTGACGTTATTTGCGCTGCAAGGAAACCCCTCCAACGTGCGGACCTCATCGATCTTGATATGATGGACGTAGCAGGAACGTAATGAGAGCGACGAAGAAGAGAACCGGTTGTTATGGTAATGTAAGGAAGTTATCTTTATTAAGTAAAGCTAGCACGATGACCTATATTCACGGAAGATGGGCAAGGAGATGGGAAGATGGGTAGGGAAGTAAGGGAACCGGGAAGTAAGGGCAGGGAGGTCGCATTTGAACGTACACGCCTGCCTTACGGGCAAATTGCCAAGGGGATAGCAGCGTCGGTCATATGCTGCAGAAATATGAAAACATTTGTTCACACGCTACATAAAGCACGCAAGCTGCCGGAAAAAATAAAAATTAAGCGACCTTCAAGCTCTGCTCCTACTTTGTCAGGGTGTCGTATATATCCTTCCATTCTTCCTCCTTACATAAAAGAAACCGTCACGTTCAATTAGAGAGACGAGCCAGAAGAAAGAAAGGGGAAAGGGTCGGTTTCAGATATGGTCTCTTGCTAATTGTAGCGGAGGAGAAAACAAAAATTAATGTAGGTATGACGCACAACGATGTTTACATTAGAGAGGTGTAAATATAAGCACTATCAACGCAATTATCTCCCTTCCCTCCCCCCCCCCCCCAAAAAAAAAAAAAAAAGAAGAGTGCTACCCACCATGACTCGCATGGTTCCGCTATCCTGGAGTCCTCAATGCGCTCGCCCTCGAGGTAGACGCGACCGTTGATCTCCTTGCAAGGCACCCGGCACTGTGCCTCGGGCACGCAGTTCATGTCCCGCTCGTTGTCGTAAACGAAGCCTGCAGGACAAGGCTTGGGCCTACAGCCCTCGATACATGGTGCGGTACTATTGTCGCACAGGGGGCCCTGCTCGCCCCCGGGTGAACCCAGCGTCTCACAAGTCGTCGGCGGGCAGCCGGGAATGCATGCGTCGTATTCGGAGCACTCGGCGTCGCACTGGATTGCTGTCGGGTAAATCAAAGGCCGCAGGAAATATCAGACGGTTCAGAAACTTCGCTCTGTTCGAAAGCAGTAAACTACCAAAATGTTTTCTCGGCCGTGTTGTGGCCATAACTTTGATTTCATCAAGCCGACCTCTGCTAGTTCTGTGGACCAATAACGCAAGAATAAAGCGTGAGACCGGGAAAGGTTCCGGTCACTAGATTACCAGCGAGTTGTTATGGAACGATTTTTAATTATGGCACAACTTTAGAGGAAACGTGTGCATAAAAAAAAACAGCCATGATATGTAGTCACTAAACAAAATGGGATGCGGATGTTTGTAGAAGGACATTCGTTACAGACTCTCGTATATGTATGGGGTATTGAGCACCTATAGAAAGAATTTAAACAACGAAAAGTATAAAGCAGGCGTGCACTTACGGCAGAGGGACTGTGAACGCCACTTGATGTGGATTCCCTGAGCGCTGCACTCGTGGGCGTATGCAGCGATGTTGGTGCATAGGCACTCGCAATCGCCACCCGAGTCACAGCCGCACACGTCTTGCACGCACCTGGAAAACCGCAAGAAGGAGAGTAGGTGGCGATTGCATGAGAAATATGCAAGCGCACTATAGTTTTCGTTGAGCATAAAGCCTCTGCATACACCATGTAGACGTTTTCTTTCCTTCAGCAGTTACTTATTGTTCAAACAGCGCAAAAATGAGGCTACTGAAAGCAATAAAACAAGCAACCATTATTAATTAACGAGTTTTCATATAATCTTATCACCTATGGAGGCAAATGTTTCACCCGGATTTTGATATTTAGGGGCTTCAAACATTTTGATGCAGCTTCGCCAGTAGAGGTTCTTAGTTGATTTTATGATTTCAGGACGTCAATATTTGTCAATTTGGGCTAGACGGTCTAGCACGCTATGATGCTTTTGTCATTGACATAAAGAGATGAAAATGAAAATTTCGACATGTCGTTGAGCAGTGCTTTAAATATTTTCTCCAAATTGTGATTATTTCCGTGCTCACATTACATTCCTCCTGAGGTGAACGTTCACAGCGATGGAAACAATAGTGCACCATGTTAGATGATAATTTCAGTATTTCAAATTATGTTAGCAACAGTGCTATGTTAGAAAACGTTACTAAACAAAGAAACGCTTACTCAGCTGCGACCAGCCAAGTCGTCTTTTTTACGAGGAAGAGAGGTAATCCTTGTAGTTTGCCGGCTAAGCAGATAGCAATGTTTAATACTTTCTCTTCCACAAAAAAAAAAAAAAATCAGTTCATTCACACCTACACGACACAATGAACACCCCACCCCGTTCGTTACATAACTCGTAATTGAAAAGTAAATTTAAGGTGTCATATATTTCGCAAAGCTCTCGGTTTTTAATAAGACACCCACCCTGCTTACCATGCTTTTGTTAGTCGTAGTTAAAGAAAAGTGACACACGTCAAAAGATCAAAGAAAGTATGGCGTGCGGCATCTACCTCTCAAAGTACTGCTCCACGTCCACTTCGGTGTGGCAGGGTTCGAACAGGGGAGACCGGAGCACCTCGCACCGTTGCGTGGCCCACGCCGTGCGGTGCGGCTTCTGTTCGCACACCTCGTGACCCTCGCCGACGAGAGAGAAGTTGTTCCGGCAAGCGTCCTGCAACTTCCAGGCGTCCCCAAAGACCCGAGCGTCGCCCTCTGCGACGCCACCGGAGGGCGTCTGGAAGTCGTTAGTCTGGTCGCCGTCGAAGTTACCGCATAGCCCTTTCACCTGCCACGGAAAGCGAGGCATCGACGAGGCATGAAGAACGTTTGTGGTCATCCGCTCAACAAGAGATATCTACAGGCCAGTTCGCAACGAGCCATTTGGCTGAAAATAAAGGAGGAGCGTTGTTGACTCGATCTTGTTAGATATTTTAACTAAACCTTAGCCTTATTTAGTCAATATTCTTTCAGCGAACCTGCGCCCTCGGGTGAGTTGAACTCGGCAGCGGCGGCGGCAACAGCAGAAAGTGTGCTGGAGGTAAGTGCCGAAATCACCTATGACAACCTAGAAAACCCTAGAAACACTTCCACGCAGTTTCAGCTCACCAGATAAGACTGGTCGCCTCTCACGTCAAGAAGTCACAAGGCAGCATAATGGCGGCTTCGAGAATGAACAAATATTAGAAAAGTTCGCGGCAATATGAGGTTTGGTTGGGTTTGTCAACTAGGCCCTCTGCTACTTAGCATATCAGAAGGCCTCATATATTAATATTAGCTCCATATTAGCTACTGTAAACATACTTTGATACGGCGCTGAGAGATTGCCCTTACCCTTCCTCTCCAAGCAGGCTGCAGAGCTAGGGACACAGTTGTCCCTTTGTCCCACTGAACGATGAGGCCAACGTCAGTGAACACCGTCACGTGCAGGGTGGTCTCCCGCACCAGATATCCAGGACCAAATCTTACGACAGGCAGAATCTTAGAAGCGCCCAAGGTAAGCAACTCTTTGCCACCTGAAAAGAAAACAGGCCAGACGACATGCACATTTAACAAAACTTTCACCATACAGCTCAAAAATATTGAGCGTAGAGTATTTTTAGCTGATTTTACTGCCACGATCTATACCTTATCTTATCTTTACAATGTGGATGTTATTGAGGATTTATTTTTACGCGGGCTAAATTCTCTTAGTTACCATAAATGCCTTTTTATGTGCCCCGTTTCCATCTCCTCAATCAATGGCTTCACGTCCTTAATTTCTGAAAAACGTGCATTTATATCTAGTGAGAAACCTTCAGACCAGTGAACAACGTTTGTATGTCCTATTTTATGCTGAACTTGCTATTGCTATTTTAACGTAGGTTACGAGGCATACAATATCGCCCTATAGAGCTTCAAAAACATCTAGGATATGCTTCAATGTCCTCTAAAAATCAGCCTGTCGCAAATTCTGCTTGACGCATGTTCTCAAGTTGAACATTAGATAATCACTTGAAATGCTACTGACTAAATAAGCATCCAAGTATATTTAGGATTCGCATATTATAATCGAATCGGCATTAAATATCCCGCCTGTTCAAGAAACATTGCTATCGAGGCTGACAACTTCCGGGAAGGAAATTGTGCTATTCAATTATAGCATCTTGTTAACTTGCTGATAAACACTGAATTAAGAACAAACAGTGCTCATTCAGATGTATATTTAACGTTGAACAAGTAAAAGGAATAACTCAAATAGAGAAAACAAATTTAAGGTATGGAGCACACACTATGTTGTAGAAACCAGCATGTGCTGCGTTTTCATAAAGCGTAAAATAAAACCACGATATTAAATATTTTCCTCAAAGGCATTTCTCCTCCGTCAGGAAACTAAAAGATGAAGATTTTTCTTCAGTTAGCATTCCAATGAGAAACTCACGGGAAACGATCCTGGCCGTCCTCTTGCAAACATTGTCTCCCGTGGAACACGGCACGTTCTGTACGGTCACTTCGAAGTGGGTGCCGTCGGCCAATCTCCCTTTGGCCAGCATAAGTTCGCAGTCGGAGCGGAAGTCGTAGATGTGTCCGTCGAACGAGTTGAAGTGGGACTCCCCCCAGGCAGTACACACGCCAGGGCAGTCCTTCTTGTCGCAGTCCCACAGGCCGGCACTGCAAGTGCTATCGGTGCACGAGACACAAAAATATATTAGACGCCATGGTCAGGAAAAACAAAATTCACCGGGCGATTTGCTTGGGACTAAAGACGAATTATCGTACGCTAGAACAGTCAGCCTTAATTTTGAGTTTATGTGGTTTTCCTTGATTTGAACTGGCTTTGCTCGGCTCACATATCGTACGAGGTACGTTGCCCAAGTTGCTAGGAGTGACACAAGCCCCGCTTTAACCAAGCTGCACAAACGCGCATGCGTGGCCCTGGAGTAGCGTGTTTGAATCTGGATGCGCGGGGTACAGTTAATTCGATTCTCATTTGAAATAATCTGCCCGAATTGGCAGCTCCTGCCATGGTATGTAGTCTTGTTGTGTCACACAACGCCCACCAATCAGAGCCCGGCCATGTGGCCTGCCAACTATCACCGGCTAAAGCGCGTTCGTGAGGAGGGCTGGACGGACGTACAGAAACTTTTCGACGCAGTGCAAGTCCTAATTTTGGCTCACTAAATGTCGCGATCTGAGTTTGACCACGACAGTCACTTGGAATTCCTTTCCGCCATAGCAAGGAATAGGTACAATTAAATGGAGGACCACCTTGCACGGTTTAAAGCACGAAGGATTTTGCGGACCTATAGTAGCCTTCAGAGATAGTTTATTATTTTCAAGGATCTCTCAATGGACAAATGGCCATTGTGCCATTGAGAGAGTAAAGAAAAATACGTAAAACATGAATGTGCTAATAAGGAACAGTGACGGATACCTCCCAAGTCATGCTAAGAACGCACAAGTCTGACTTTCGGTTAAAATCGTTTAAAGCCAGCTATATTAACTAAACGACATCGTATATTTAGATAGTATTATCCTACCATAATCCTAAGAGATAGAAAGCGTGCAGAGTGGGTCAGAGAAGTACCTCAAGTTACCGACATTCTAGTGGAAATTAAGAAGAAGAAATGGGCATGGGCAGGACATGTAGTGCGAAGAGAGGATACCCGATGGTCGCTGAGGGTAACTGGATTCCAAGGGAAGGAAAGCGTAGCAGGGGGCGGCAAAAAGTTAGGTGGGCGGATGAGATTAAGAAGTTCGCAGGGGTCAAGTGGATGCAGCTAGCACAGAACCGGGTTAAGTGGAGAAATATGGGAGAGGCCTTAGCCCTGCAGTGGGTATAATCAGGCTGATGATGATGATGATGATGATGATTATGATGATGATGATGATGATAATGATCCTACCATTTGTTGCAGTCCCTCTGGATTTCCGAACCTGCAGGAAAGATCTTGCCGCCGTGCTTACAGCCACATTCGCTTTGGGGGACACAGCTGTTGGTCGAGGGCTGCAGCACGAACCCAAACTTGCAGCTGCGGGTACGTGCACAAAGTCGAAAGTTAACTGTTATTAGGTGAGGTACAGATTGAAACATGATTTTCTCGATACCGAGGTATTAAAGAAAAAACAAATAATAAGAGCACAACCACGCACCCGTTCGCTACGTTAACCAATGTTAGAGATATCCTCTCAACAAAGAGGTTTGGTTTGATCGCGGTAATGCCGTTGTGCATCCCCCCCCCCCCCTTCGAGAAAAAAAATTGTAGGTGCGAATCTTCAGTAAATTAAAGTGACTTCTCTCTCTTGCCCTTTCCATCAGATTTTGTGCCTCCATCTCACAGATACAAAATTAAGCCGTCGATAAAGATAGACGCAATTTCTTGTCAGTATGGTGCCTGGTAAGCTTTACGAAGGTTTTCTTCGTAACGGAGGCGTTCATAATGACAAACACACACACACACACACGCACGCACGCACGCACACACACACACACACACACACACACACACACACACACACACACACACACACACACACACACACACACACACACACACACACACACACACACACACACACACACACACACACACACACACACACACACACACACACACACACACACACACACACACACACACACACACACACACACACACACACACACACACACACACACACACACACACACACACACACACACACACACACACACACACACACACACACACACACACACACACAGAGAAGGCTGATGCTCCTTGTCTATGTGTGTTTGCCTCCATTCTGTGCATTGTTGTCTATTCAGGTGCGTTTTTCATCCTGTGTGCAGAATAACGAGCTTAACATTCCACTGAATTATATTTCTTGTTCGATATTAAGGAAAGAAATAGTTTGGTCCGCGGATCCTTATATCTTCCTTTTCATGTTTGTTCCGTTTCGTTTATTCTATAAATAATCGCTTGAGGGCCTCACAGCTCGATGCCTTACCGGCATCCCGGACGGCACTGCTCGCTGACTCCGCACGACACCGCTGTGTTGAGGCTGTCGCAGGTTAGAGGACAGGCGTCCAGGCACTCGGTGTACTCAGAGTTCTCGTCGTGGGCGCATTTTTGCGAGGCTGGACCCTCGCCGTAAATGCTGGGAGCGGGTGAATCAGGCTGGCGTCCTCCCTCCTCGTCGTCGGAGCAGTCCCACTCGCCGTTCTCGCACTCACTAAATAAAATTTAAAAAAAAAAACGATGCCATGAGACAGAGTAATGAAGGAAGGACAGAGGCGTTTGTTTAATTAATAGTGTCCCATGCCTTATAATAATCGAAGCGCGCAAATGTATTGCATGCTCTCATGCTAATATATTTTGATGAAATCTATAGTTTTTTTAGAGGCGTTTTCTTTGAAAACATGGATTTGATTATTTGTGCGTAGATTGTATTAGAACACAAGCAGAAAAACGTTATCTGTTTTGGAGGTGCCTACTTGATGCACCCTTTTTGCGAAGTGCCTAGATTATTTCAAACTCATGTATATTTATGTACTAAAGGGTGCGAACGCAAAGTAATGTTATATGCGTTCACGCCTTATAATTTGCGATTGCTCACTCTTAACCAGTAGAACTTTACAGAAATCCTGGACAGAATTATGTTTTAGCTTCTAATTACGTATTAATCATAAAATGCTCGAATAGCCTGACACTGACATTTCAGCCACATCTCAAGGTTTCTTCTCGAGACATTATCTATTTACATTGCGACCTTTTGTTTTTTTTTTGTTGTTTTTTTTTACACGCCAAGGCACGCATGCATGTCCTCGTATGATGTACGGGAATAATAAAAAAAAAAACAAGCATCAGTTTAAGGATTAACTTTTGGGGCTGCTCCGACGGTGGCGTCTTTGTCTTACCAGAGCTGGCCATCTCTCCTCTGCATGCTGCCTGGCAGGAACTGTTTGTGCTCGTGAAGGCACGGGCAGTAGTCCACCGGCAGACAGAGCTTGTCGTTCTCGTATCCGTCCTTGCAGACGCAACCTTCCACGCACGACGAGTTTGCCAAGTCTCCGAGCGCAACTTCGAAACAGCTCTTCTGACGCGCGCATTCAGTCCATCTCATGTCGCTGGGACAGGAGGCGCCTGTGAGGAACAAACCAGGTTGCACCAACCGGTAACATCGCTTCACAACGAGTGGCTTTGAAATCGATTTGAGCCGAAACTTTTAATCCTGCGATTAGACTGAGATGTGCAATTCTGATGCTAATTATGCTATAACTTGACCGTGGAAATAGTTATATGCCTTGCGGGCGAACGATGAGTTGACACACACATCCTATGAGCACAAGCATACGTGCTAATTACATGCGTGCTATTTTATGAAATCTGATTTAGTTTTATGGCCCTAAAAGAACACGAGCAGGTTACCCGACTCCGCGGACCGAGTGCGTTCTCTTACAGAAATGGTGCCAGTTTAGGCGTGTGCGAACACCGTGTGGGGCAGGTAGGCGTCTTACGAGAGCTGAAAGATTCCGCATCTTTAAGGGAGGCGGGCACCATTGCCGATTGTCTTTTCAACGTTCGAACGCTAAAATCACAGTTGGGTAAAAGTTCGGGTCAGTTGGTGTTCCATTATGTAATAATACCAGAGGAACACAGTTAAATTGTTCGGTGTTATTGTTTGGGTAGAAACATTACTTTCGAACAGACGTCGCAATCGCATTTTGTTTGTTTGTTTGTTTGTTTGTTTGTTTGTTTGTTTGTTTTTTGTTTGTTTGTTTGTTTGTTTGTTTGTTTGTTTGTTTGTTTGTTTGTTTGTTTGTTTGTTTATCTGTCTGTCTAATCTACCTGTAAGCATGCGCTTAGGAGAAAGCAAGGAATCACGGCTGCGTGTGGACTCACGGCAGAGAGGCACGTGGCGGCGCCACTGAGTGAGACGTCCTTTCCTGGCACATTCGGCCGCGTACTCGGCCAGAGAGGGGCACACGCAGTCCCTGAGCGCCCCATCGCACGAGCACGTCTGGTGCAGGCACGCCTTGTAGTAGGGCTCTGGATCCACCAGCTGATGGCACTCTGCACTCAACAACAAAAGATAGTGAGCGGATCCCCCAATGGGTATTCGTTTTCCCAGTCTTCGGCAGTCTAAAGGTTCGCTAAAGTTCTCACAACCGAGTAGAGCACTGGCATGGTGCCGAGACAAAGGTGAAGAAATGATCTGACCAAGCCAGGTCCATGTCGCAAGACTTCTGTTCAAAGAAAAGCAAAGGCTATAGAGGTGCCGGACTTACTGAATCTCAGCGATAAACTGAGATAGGTGCAGTGAGTTTTGATAGTGCCCTTTTTATATTTTATTTTGTATTTATTCCTAGGAGAAAGCGAGAACTCTTAAACTGCATATGACCAAGGCCAGATTAACAGAACAGGAATTCAGTCTCTTTCCTTCCAGCTCCCTTCCCCAGCTTCGTCTTGCCGGCCCTAGCATACTTTCCTGCTTTCATGTCAAAGCAAGTTGCGCCTCCTCAAGCAGCGCTTATGATGGTATCGCACACCTCTGAAGGCGTCTCCATGGATTTCCTTGCAGAGGGTCTTGGCCTGCGGCGCTCTCTGCGGAGACCGCTCGCAGGGGTGCTCCTCGAGGCGCTCCTCTTCATCACACGACGCGTCCACTTTCCACTTGTCGGCGAATGCGAGAACGCTTACTTCCACGTCGCCAGCGGGTGTCAGGAAGTCGTCCTTTTGGTTCCGGTTGTTAGTGCCGCACAGACCCTGCAGCTGGCCGCTTAGGATCGCAGGGCTGTCGATATGCAGGCGCCCCTTGCGGTTCCACTGCAGCACTACTCCGTTGGAGAACGATGCCTGCGAGGAAAACACAACAGAGGCATTTGACACTCGAACGACCTTTTACAACACGGTACGACACAACAAATGTTGGTGCCGATTTTTAAAGGACTAAGGTCCGATAACAGCTTCGACTTCACACTAAGTGTGTTACGGTGCGACATAAAACAATTCTGCTGGAGGCCGACACCGCTACACGAAGCTCCACTGTAGCAAGGTACTGTGCGCAGGTCAAGTTTTTCGAAGTATATATCAAGTAAAGTTCACAATACAATCTGTCTAACCAGTAAACCTAATCCAACACTGTTTCATTTGAAATGGTTCTAGCGCCTTCATCGACGTTAGTTGCCGCCGACTGACGGCTGAATGAAAGCTGTGTAGGTAAAATCGTTGCGTCACCGTAAAGCTCATTTATTATCGAAGAATAAATTCCACGTATAGTTTAAAATAAAATAAAAAGCAAAGTTTACGCGTGTGGGTCGTGCCTGAATAAAATGCCAAGATACAAATGCGAAGAAAGCGTTGCTTTAGTATCCTCAGCTTATCCCACAGTCAGGCCTTCTAAGGATCTTACCAGTGTTACTTCAGAGGAAGGCTGGTACGCAGTAACGATGTCGCTCGAGTAGGGAAGCCCGACTTGTTTGTCGTTCACGAACACCTTAAAAGAGATGAATTTATATCATTTCTGGTACTGCATAAGTCTAACCAAGATTTGTTATATATATCGGCAAATAGCCGCCTCACCTTTTCGTGTGCGATGACCACTCTATCGTCTCCGATGCTCACAGTGGTTGTCTTGGAACAATCAAGAGCGCTTTCGCTGGAGCCCTTCCCGGAGGTAACTTTGACATTGTGGCAGTGTCCGGTCTCCTGAACGACGCTGAAGTTCTGCGACCTGACCAGGTAGTAGGGGCATCTGCCTCTGAACTCAAACGTTTTGCCGTCGAAAGTCGAGTAGAAGGGCTCGCCGTTTGCCACGCATCGCGACGGGCACTCCTTGTTGGTGCATTGCCACTCTCCTTCTCTGCACTCGCTGTATCAAAAAAAGCGGAAAGTGAGGTTAAAAGGAGCCTGCATTAAGCAGTATTCTGAAAACCTACTACGACAGCGAGCTCAGTCCCACTCATTCACGATTACCCTCTACCTCGTACTTTCCAACTCACGTTCCCAATGGTGCGCGCTCACACTCACATACACTGTTTAACAATCGCGTTCGTCTAGGATTATATCCGCTCACCATATTTACACTCACGTTCTTTCACAGTGAAATTACGGGTGTAATCATAGAATATGATGACAAGGTTGTTATTGCTATAGCATGTTGGCCTCAGGAAAGGGTGAAAGGTTCGGAATGATTATGGTCATTATCATCACATCAACCGAGTGAGATCAATAGCAGGACAGAGAGTCCTATCAGCCATGTTCGGCCCCCTCGCTTTGTCCGAGCCGACATGCCCCTACCTAATACGTTGATAGGAAGATTAAAGATTGTTACTGTTTATTTATATTAAACCAGGTTAGACGCTAATACAACCCCCGTCACCGTTTAAATGCCTTAATTTGCTTATAAAACACAGAAATAGAGGAAGCAGTGTACATATATATATCGATTTTGGCTAGAACTATGTTCTGGGTGCCGTTGTTATACTGATTAAAAAAAAACGAAAAACGAAATGTCTGAACGCTCTGATTTAAGAACTCTAATCTCAACATATGGAAGCCAATAATATCCGAAAAGTTCTTCCATGTCTCTAATGAAATGACCAGTATGCGGCTTATAAGTGTAAAAACATTCCTGACTTACCCTAAACTTCATGAAATTGCACTTTTACCTAACAGCTTTTCATGTCGGTAGAAATGTACACCTGTGCCGCAAATATTACTTCCTAAAGAAGAGATGCGCAATAAGATGGTGACAGTCATATTAGCCAATGTGCCGTTCCATTGGAATTGTTTCACAGTTGACCGCTACAGTGTACCCTCTCCAGAGTCCTGCCCTCATGGCGCCGCAGAAAGAAACGATCGTTCCTCATTATACCTTGCCTGTTCCTTACTCCCTCTTATTTAGAGTACATCCCGAAGACAGTGCTCACCATGTGTTGCACTCTTGCTTAACGAGCGAGCCGGGTCGGTATTCCTTGCCGTGAAGCGAGCAGGGACATTGCTCCCGTCGGATGCAACGTCCGTCGTGAAGCAGCTTCGTCTCGGGGCAGTGGCAACCGTCCACGCAGCGCCGAGACACGCACGACACGTCCGGATTGCGGCATGTGCGAGTGCACGAGGCCCCGCACTGGGTGTACACCATGCCCGCCGGACAACGAGCCGCTGCATGCATGGTAAGAAACGTCAGATGCTATAAGATGCGGAGTCTTTTCTAGTTAATTGAGCTCGGTGACTGCGCATAGACCCCGTCTCAACCCAAAACATGGCAAGTTGGTTAATTGACCCAAATTATTAGTAAGCGCGCTGTCGCGTCATGTTGCGGGTCGACAGACCAATCACTCAAGAAACAATCGAATGGGTGCTGCATAGAGATTCTCAACCTATAGATTTACCGATCCGGACGTCGCCATGTATGCTGCGCACAGCCTGACGCTCCCACTGCTACCGTACATGTTTCAGATCCACCAAGCAGTCCACATAACCATACTGTGACTAACAGATTGGAAGGGCCGATATATTCTTGATGAGCAAAATTTTGCGTTCTACTAAGCTTCTCTGAAGTGAGCTTAGTGGCACGAGCTCGCCTGAGATCAGCGGAGGAAGAGAGCACCAGGCCTAGCGAAAACCGCAGGAAAGAAAAAAAAAAAAAAAACGACGAGGCCTAAGACCTCCCTGCAGGGCCTCCGAGCTCAAAACTGCTCACTTGCACACACACTGCCAAGTACTACAAAACACAATCCCCACAAAACCCTCGATCCGATTCTCTTTCACAAGCAGCATTTATTCGCCACGCATTACCCCGAGTATTGTTTGCATTGAAACAGCCTGCCCAACGCTCAGTCACTTACTTTGGAACTTCCCGAACTCACCAGAGAACTAAACGCTCATCTCCCACCCTTCATTCAACTCCTTGGAGGCTGCCGTGTCCTGCTCGGGCCCGAGAGATCAGCAAGTGCTGATTCGATGGGAGTGCCGGATAGCGTCACTTATCGGCTGTACTGAGGGTTGTGACCATCACGGACAGCTATATCTAACCATAAATGAATGTTCCTACAACCACCCCCACCATTTGGCGCAATACACACACAAAAATCAGCCTACTTTCATAGCATGCAAGTTGGTCTTTCCTCGTTATTAGGCATCCAAAAGCGAAATCTTGGATGCTTAGGTGTTATCCTTAACACTTAAGGACAACGTTTCTTGCATTTCAATTAAGCTTAAGTTCCAAAGTTAATGCAATTTTGAGATGAGGGTAAGGGGCTTACGGCAAAAGTCGTGCCTCCTCCAAACAGATTCCAGCTTGCCTCCAAGACGTTCGCACTCCCGAAAGTATTCAGCCAGGGCGCTACAGTGGCAGGTTGATGCGTTGTCACCAAGGCAGGACACGTAGTCTTCTAAGCACATATCGCCGTACGGCTTCGGATCAACCACCTTGTAGGAAGGTCAAAGTAAAACGTGTCGAGTTAATTCCGCTCTCTTTTTTTTTTTTTTTCTGTGTAGCAC
Source organism: Amblyomma maculatum (assembly GCF_055883805.1). Lineage (NCBI taxonomy): Eukaryota > Metazoa > Arthropoda > Arachnida > Ixodida > Ixodidae > Amblyomma > Amblyomma maculatum. Next base: position 84,741,704 of record NC_139345.1, read on the forward strand.
TTGAAAGTTGCACTATGTCATGAACCCTCCAAAACGCGAGCGGCAGGCAGCGCAGAACTTCATCGACTGATCAGGATCCACTAACCTTATGGCAGGCTGCGAACTTCTTGTCGGTGACTCTGGAACAAAGCCTTCTGGCCTCAAGCGCGAGCTCCTCACTGGGTTTCTGCTGGGAGGGATCGAAGAAAATGTCCTCGCAGTCCACTGCAATAAATTATTAATTGGCATTAGCCAAAACATTATTTTCAAGATTTAAGCAGTATGCAATCGCTGCCGTAGGTTTAGGCCTCAACGCAGTGGTCTTAAAACTGAGAGAAAAAAAAAATACATTTGAGAACTATACTCATGCATGTGCGTTTACAACTTACTCAAACAATGCAAGCTACCTCTTCGAAATCCGGCAATCCCAATGCACCTGGCAATCCCCAGTGACAGTTCGGAGACAACATTTGAAAACATAGTCTCCAGAAAGATTCAATACCTGGTAATTGTCAAAAGGCCGGTGTATGTGCGCATTGACGCGTCATGTGAGAAGGCGTGAGTTTGAAGCTTATATTTGTGTTTATAAACTTCACTCTTATGAGAGCTATGCAATACGGGTGCATTCCAGAGAGAAGCCATGATCCAAACCTTCTAGCTCGTTCTTCTTCCAGCTGTCCACGAAGGCCGACCTGGAGGTGACTTGGCGACCATGGTTGTTGACGAAGTCGTTGCTCGGGTCGTCGTCATACTGGCCGCACAGGCCACACATGCTGCCTTTCAGAGACGCGTCCACGGAAACCTCCACCAAGTCTTCACCGTTCCACGTCACACTGGTTCAGAGAAGTGGGGAAGTTCGGTGAAACTGTGAGCATACGCGCAAGGCAACCATTATAATGCAAGAATGACAGTACGTCGAAATGTGTATTAATTGTCTTTAGCTAGCGACAAAATAATATAATTTAGGGCATCTTGACGCAGTTTTTCAGCGACTGTATAATGTAGTACCATACACAATTATTTTTTCACCGTACGCATTTCTCATGTCGTGGTCATAAAAAAAAAAAAAAAAAAAAAAAGAACACTAAGGACACCTTTAGCTTTACGTCATCCCTTGAGAGCTATTTTGGGTAGGAGTTCCGTTACCTTTAGCGCGCCGAAGGAATGAAAACCAAGTTCTGTACAGTATATTATGCGTTTTGCATACTCGTTGAAAAATATATTCGCAAATACAAAGTCACGATTTTTAGATACTTATGAGCTTCGATAGTTGTATATAAACAAAGATTGACTTAGCATCTCTCCTTCCTGCTCGTGTAGAATACGTTCCTCTATGCTTTTCTTTCTTTTTAATGGTCGTTAGCTTCCGTCGTGTGTAAGTCATATACTGGCTGGAGTTTTCGGTTTAATCCGAAAAACACCGCTAAAGTTCCCTTTCATTTTTTGTTTTTTCTTTAGTAATATCAATTTCTTCTGATATACGCGGTAGCTTACTGCCCATTGAGTACGGGTTGCAATAATCCACAGTAAACAAAATAACAGACTGCAGAAGAGCAGCAGGAGCACACTGGCACAACGGGATAGTTGGATTAGACAGTGCGTTCTGCATTGTCACAGTAATCACCCCAGAGAATTCATCCCTGACAAAAAGAAGTACAATGTTAAAGCCCTTTTTGTTATCTAAGTAAAGAATTAACCATCAAACCAAACTATAAGCTAGAGAATTTTAATTTCTCCGGTGTGTTTTGTAGAGTGAAATATCAAGAAGTTATTTAAATTTCCTGTTGAGCGGAGTAGTAGTATACACACCACGAACCATGACCCACTGTTACCGGCTGTTCTTTTTTTTTTTTTTTTAGTTTTATCCTGATGACACAGAGAAGCAGACCGAGAGGCCTCACATCCTCGTCAAGCTTCATCTACTACCGCAGCGCCTTCTCTTCCGGATTGGCATTACCTTATCAAAGCCGCCACTCGGTAAGGAGTTTTCTTACAAGGCTACGATAACGGTAAGCAGTGACCGTCAACTCAAAACCATGCGCAGAAGTCAGAAAATGGGTCATGTTTTGTCCTTCCGCGATGGTCCGAAAGCCCTACCGTCATCATGCGTCAAAAGATGTTATCCTGCAGACTACCTCATCGGAGCAACTCGAGAGACTTTTTCTCCTTTCCAACTCGAAACAATGTTTTCGTTAAGCGTTTCCTGTCTCCACAGTACCTTCCATGAATGTCAAAGTCAGCACTTGGGTACAAGCAACAAATACACTTGCAATTATTTAGCAGATAAAGTTATTCTAGCACGAAAGCTATTACACGGCCTGGTTTCACTTTCAAAATCCAAGCAATAGTGCATGTGTTGATTGTCAGTAAGGTACTTCCGCTCGCTTCATTTGTTTATATTGCTTGTGCGCAACCAGATTTTATAATGCGCCTTTAGTGAAGTTTTTGTGCGCTAGCTCGAATGCTTCCAGAAGCTTCTCGCCTTGAACGAAGTAAGATTAATATGGCCGTGACCGGGTTTCGCTCCAGCGGCGGGTTGAACACATCAGCTTCGCCAGCCACTGTACGAGTGCACTGTGCTATAATCATTTCTTTTTTGTTACTACCGCATCCGGTCACCCCGCGTGTTGAACTGCCGAACTCTTGCGCCGTGGAACGCATGTCTAAGTCTTCACCAGCTTCCATCCGTGCGCAATGAATACAGGACCCACCGCTATCGCATTGCCTTCTTGAAGTGCTTCATGCGGCCCCTAAATTTTATAATGCGCTACCGTTAATATTCCCAAGCACCGACTTCGCCGAACTATGCTTGATGCCCCACCTTGAAACCAGCAGTTTAGAACCGAATTTGAAATGAAAAGCCACATGCTAGCTGCGCACATCACATTTGGACAGGTAAGCAGAACGGACTGTATTTTTTTTATTATTATTGTCCAATCATCTAAATACCACCCTGTTGCGTTTTGTTACGACAATCACACTGTATATTTCTTCGATTAAAATTTTTATTTTTATCATTTAATCATAAACTTGGAATAAATCCTTCACCGTACCTAATACTATCGAACGCCAGACAAACCCGACACTCCCAGCCTCTTGCTCTGACCCCGTACTTTGCTATGTCTAACTTATTTCAACCCTCTTTCTTTCCCCAGACCATTCATGATTGGAACAGCTTACCAGCCTCCTGCCTACAGTCTCTTGACCTGATAAATGACCGTGTTTAGCATAATTTCATGCTCTGCTATTATCATTTTTCATTTCCTGCTGTTCGTGCTCTGTTTTGTTTGCATTTTGATATTACTGATCACTGTAATAATTTGTTTTTATTCCACTCCTGCTTGGGCCTCACGGCCTGCAGTATGTAATAAATAAAATAATAAAATAATAAATTGCAACCGTTGCTGTAAACTGGTTTCTTTGTGCGCTTATACTTCTTTTGCTAACAAACAAGTCAAGGTGGCCTGTACACGACATTTTAGCGCGCAAGAGCAGCACATCTATCACTAAGAATAAAATAGAAAAAAAAAAACAAAAATCGATACATGGGAAATATTACTCGCCGAGAACACACGCACGCACAAACACGCACACACACACGCACAAAGAAGCCTGCGTCGTGAAGTAAGCGCGACAATTCCGGCAAGTTTTAAAAAAATAAAAAGCGAGAACTCCAACCCTTGGTGATGACTTCACCTTCATTTCTGTATGCCCTTGTTTGCTCAACTACGAAGTAGTAAAAATGTGTATACGCGCTTACGTGAACCCCAGCTCGCTGGTTGCGACAATCCTTCCGGCGACGTAGTCGACGCGGAGTCCTTCCAAGGTGGTGGGTAATGGTGCCGAAGTGTTTCCCAGTGTAACCCGCGGCGGATCCAACTCGAAGCCGAAGTGGAGCCCTTCCGCATATATATCCAGGGCCCGGCGGCAGAGGAGTCCCACGCTGTCATCGGGGCAGTGTCCATCGCTCACGTGGATGCTGAACGTGTCTCCGCGGCACTCGTGCGCCAATAAGTGACGGCAGCGGCTACGGAAGCTGAACAGCGACCCGTCGAAGGTGCGGTAGTGCCCCCGGCCCCAGACGGCGCAGGTGCCGCTAGAGGGCTTGCGCAACGATAAGCCGCCATTCTTGAGCTTCTCCTGTTCCTCTGTAAAAGAAGAGAATACGAGAACGTGTGACCGACGCTTTCATCTAGGACGGCTCAGTTGACACGACTCAGTGTTTCATCAACAAGCCCTACGAGGGCCTCGGCGCCTATACAAAAATCACTGAACAATGTGCGCTTAAAGCAAGTGAAACCAACCCGTTAGCCCGCACTAAGTTTCGGGAATTGTTCGCCGGGATGAGCATGCATAAGCAACGTGCTGTGGTGTAGGTGAATGGAACACTTCTGAGCGCGGGTTCACGAACTATTATTCGTTTGTGATAGGTATGGCAAATAGCCCTGCATGTGCAACCTGCGGGCGCGACGAGACATTCTTTTTGAGTGCCCCATATACAGCCCGGAAAGACAGCCTCTCTGCCATGCTCTGCAGCGTCTATGGACACCCCCTGACAGAAATGAAGATCCTAGGCCTCTGGCCGCGGCAATCCTCGGCGGTGAAGGCCTCCTAGGCACTGCTCCGCTTCATGAAAATCACGGGCCTGATCGATACGTTGTTATCAACTGACTATACGAGTACTAACTTCACTGATTTACTGACTTATATTCCTGTAACCCTCTTTTACCCATCACTTATATATCCACTCACCCCCTTCCCCCAGTGCAGGGTAGTAAACCGGTTTCTTCTTTCGGTTAGCCTACTTGCCTTTCCTCCTCCTACCTCTCCTCATACTCTCTCCTCCGAGCGCGGGAAAATGTGGTGATATGAAAGTTCACGCCTAGCGTGGTGTGTGCTCGTATATACTATACTGACCGTCTATGCAGCGCGGCAGGACTGGTGGCGACCACACTCCCTCGGCGCTACACGTGTACACGTTTGTGGGCGGCAGGTGCTCGTATCGCAGGCCTCGGTTGCACTCGAGCACGCACGTGCTGGCCAGCCGAGTGTGGTTGCACTGGGACGTCCCGTGAAAGCCGGTCCTCTGAACGTCGCACAGGGAGAGAGCTGCGGAGTACAATGTGAAATAAAGATGAGCACTCCCAGCCGCGAGTGAAAGCGCGTAGCAGTAGTGATCGACTTCTTGACCGGTGCCCGGTGCAGGTCGAAATAAATTCTAGAGACAGCCTCGTTTTTGTGCCCTTCCTTGCCTGCTTCTACAAACGATTCACATAATATGCGTTTCCTCGTGTATCCATTTCTATCCGTACTTCTGGAAAAGCTTCGACGAACAAGGCAGCCTGCCATCGCATGCTGCCTTGCTCTTTATTGTTGCAGTGCCCTCATGGTTCTGTTGTCAGGTTATGAAGTACGGGCCAGTTGTGCCCGTGGCATCTAAAAGCACTTCCAAGCTGCCTTCAAAAACCGTAACATTTTGTGCTTCCTCCAATCAACTTGCACTAATAACCCCTAATACTAATTTATACTCAAAAGATTTTCTCTCTCAGAGTCATTGGAAAACAAATGAGAAAGCTCATGGTTTGTCTCATGTTGCACAATGGTAAAGGCGATGGCAGAGGCGAATCTGATGCCCACTTAAAGAAGCATGCGATCATAACTGCTAAGGTGTCTCAAATGATCTGGGCAAAACACATGCAGCGCTTTCATGAGCATGACAAAATGGTAATTTGAGTCATTGCGCTTTCCGCTTGCCTGATTAATTTTGTCTTCCTGATGACGTACCAAAATTGTGCTGATTTTTGACGTCAAAAAAGCATTAAAGGTATTCTAACACACGAGTATGGCTTCACTGTTTTCATTCAACGGGACCAGTATACACATGCATACTCACACTGCACGACCACCGCGTCCAGTGTAAATTATAGCATACACCAAGCACATTAAGCACTATCGCCGCGTGCGTCATCTATAATAAATAAGCGAAAATGTTTCAATGCCACGTATTCGTTTTCAATACAGTAACTGAAACCAAGTTCGATGTGCACGATGCAACTTATGTATGATAAATGTTGCTTCTTAGAGAATGCCACTGTCGTAGCCACAGCTTACGATTTTGGCAGCATTGCATATTTAAAGTATGGTATGGTAAGCGACAAAAGACTTCTCTCGAACAGTGCGTTCGTCACGCAAAAGTCTAAGGTATCAGCAACTTGATATATACTCACGGTATTCGCAAAATTCTCCTCGAAATCCATGTGTACATGCGCATCTTTCCTTGTAGCATTTTCCTCCGTTCCGGCATGGTCGCGAGCAGGTCTCCTCTATTTCTGCACACCACCGGAGCGAAAAAGATCAGATGGAGGGTAGAGTTATCGCATGAAATACCGTTACTTCTGTTCTTCCAAAACACAAGTTTTTAACCGCATCACCCGGCTCAGCTTCCTAAGTATTTTAACAAACTCTTCAACAGCATTATTTAACCCCGATCAATGAACACGTAAAGAAAGGAATGGCGTCTTTCCCGCCTTTTATATATTCCATGCGCATTTATTATTTTTGTCTCCGATATTTATCTGTATGTGAGGGTTTAATAGGGCATTATTGCTTCGATTACGAAAACGCATTATGAAATTTTCTTTTGTAAAGGAAAGTTTTATTTTTTTCCAAAGGTGTAACGAAAACAAAAAGGAACACCAAGATAAACAGCGCAATGAATGCTTCTACAGCCTAATAATGAGAAGTAGAGTAGTGAAAAACAGTAAAAAAACAAGCGGCAACCATGTGCTTGCAGAAACTCGAGCACAGTAGACCAGTGAGCTAGTGTGGAAGGAAGTACAATGCATGTACATATAATCTTTTCAAACCCTGGAAGTGTGCCTTGGGCTTTAGGGCTTTACATGTATGTTATATATTATTTTGCTCTTTTTCCCTGCATATGATTTACTTGATCTGTCTAGATCCGTGTCAATGCATTCAACCATCTCTGATTTGCCTGCTGAGGTGCAAAATATATAAAGTGCTTGGCACGGAAACAATGGTCTAGAAATTTAGGAAATCGGAGGGGAGTTGGCCAATTTCAAAACTCTAACTGCAGCTTGATTTACTTGATTTTTAGCTGTCACACCTGTGTGTGTGTGTGTGTGTGTGTGTGTGTGTGTGTGTGTGTGTGTGTGTGTGTGTGTGTGTGTGTGTGTGTGTGTGTGTGTGTGTGTGTGTGTGTGTGTGTGTGTGTGTGTGTGTGTGCGTGTGTGCGTGCGTGTGCGTGTGCGTGTGCGTGTGTGTGTGTGTGTGTGTGTGTGTGTGTGTGTGTGTGTGTGTGTGTGTGTGTGTGTGTGTGTGTGTGTGTGTGTGTGTGTGTGTGTGTGTGTGTGTGTGTGTGTGTGTGTGTGTGTGTGTGTGTGTGTGTGTGTGTGTGTGCACGTGTGTGTGTGTGTGTGTGCGTGCGTGCGCGCGTGCTGATTTCAAAGTACTAGGAATCACTGGCCAGGTGTGAAGGCAGGAGTATATTAGAAAGTACGATAGTCAGAACTCGTCCGAACTCGTCGTCGCTGCTGCAGTGTTTCGCCCCACATATATGTGTTCACTAGGTTTAAACGATGACATTCAAAGACTTGGAATGGAAGCAGTTAGGCACCAGGGTCGATGGAGAATATATCAGTAATCTGCAATTCGCTGATGACACTTTCTTTTTAAGTAACCCAGGGGACCGACTGCAACTAATGATAAATGATCTAGACAGGAGAAGAAGAAAGTTAGGCCTAAAGGTTAATATGCAGAAAACTAAGATCATGTTGAACAGCCTGGGAAAAGAACAGCAGTTTAATATAGGCAGCGAAGCACTAGAAGTGGTAGGCAATTATGTGTCCTTGGGACAGGTAGTGACCGCAGATCCGTACCACGAGGGAAATAACTATGAGAACAAGACTGGGATGGAGCTCGTTTGGAAGGTATTTAAACATTATGACTAGCAGCTTACCGGTATCACCCACTCAAGAGGAAAGTGTATAACAGTTTCATCCTACCGCTATAGACCTATTCAGAGGACTATGGAACGAAAAATGGTAGGTGTAACTTTAAGAGACAGGAAGCGTGCAGAGTGGGTCGAAGAAATAACTCAAGTTACTGACACTCTAGTTGACATTAAGAAGGCATGGGCATGGTCAAGACATGTAGCGCGAGGAGAGTACAACAGTAACCAATTGGACTCCAAGGGAAGGTAGGCGTAGCAGGGGGCGACAGAAAATTAGATGGGTGGATGAGATTAAGAAATTCGCACAGGTGAAGTGGATGCAGCTAGCACAGGACCGGGTAACTGGAGGAAAATGGGAGAGACCGTGGGTACAGTCCCATAGAGTGATGATGAATTATGAATAAATGTCCCATTAATTACGCTCCCCTGGGGCTCTGTAACGTCAGCTGACACAGCCACCTAAATAAATGCGCTCGCCGCGATGATGATACGATCTCGTGACCACTGCTTAAAGCCGAAAGCCAGAGCTAATAAGCCAAGGGTTGGCAGCTCTGGGTTCGTTTCGGCTACCACTGTTAGCTCGCAGCTCTTGAGATGACACTGAAAGTATCCCAGTGACATTCTTGAATAATTTTGTGCTTGAACTGACAGCATTTCTCTTTCCTTTTACCTCTCTGTTCACTTTTTCCGCTTTTATGTTTCTTTTTTTGTGACTTTTTTTCTATTTGAAGCAAAAAGCATTATACCACTGTCGGCAGCAGTTGCCAACCGTTTTTTTTTCTTGTTCTTGCTGCATTTTTGTTTTGAAAAGACTCATAGCAATTAGAATTCCGTGGTAAAGGGTGACAGTTTCAGCAAGAGCTTCCCACGGAAGCCGTTCGCAACAGCACTTCTTGAGAACAGTGCAGCTAAATAAGAACCTAAGAAAAAGCTCACCTGACCGACAGACATCTTATACGTTTTGAGGAAAACGGTGAGAAAAAAAAAGACTGTACCCTATGTTTTTTTTTGTTTTTTTTTTTTTATTGTTAATATTCCGCGAAGGCACAGTTCTGTGTCCCGATTCTTAAGGTCAGTGGTCTTGTGAGAACATCGATCTATAGAAACAACTTGCTTTTGTCGGTTTTACTAACATTTTCGACACATGACAAAAATAAGGCGTCTTCCCGGGAAGAAGACAAGAGCAATGGATCGTCATCTGGCATGCTACCTTTACAGACCCTTAAGTGGTTAGCGTCTGATTGCATTTTTATAAGCCAGCTTCTTGAACTATATCCTATTACGATATATAAACCCCGTCTCCCCCTCCCTAGGAAAAAAAGAAGTCATTTCTCCAAATGCCCATAGCCCCATCCTGATGTCTGTGTGCTGTGCATTTGTATTTAAAATTTAGAGAGTAGTTATATATATATATATATATATATATATATATATATATATATATATATATATATATATATATATATATATATATATATATATATATATATATATATATATATATATATATCGAAACAACCTGCGCATGACATTACGATTCTTGCAACTCGCGTTGAAACACCCGTTAAATCGTTACTACTGAGCACATTTGGAGAAATAAAGCAAATGTAAGTACGCAAGGTCCTAAATCTAAAATATAACAATACCATTCGCATATTTTCTGCATCTAAGCGTTATTACCGGTGTGCGAGTGCTTTTTTATGGCACCTGGGCCAATACTATTACTTTTTTCTGCAACACATGCTCAATTTTAGAAGCATTCATGCATTGCACAGCAGGTGATAATTAGACAGACTGAAACGAGTCTGAGCAAAACATTTATCAATCCCCACGCTAAGCAAATACGTGAATAGTCGTGGTGAAATTTGTTACTTACCATCGTGTTTTCCTTTTACAGATTTTCTGAAAATAAGAAAACCTAAATATAGTCATCGCCTCCATGCGAAATAATGCGCTATATACATTAATTGTAGGCTAGTCCCTAAAAACATGTCCCCATTACTCAGGGAAGAAATTGACCTTCGATTTTCTTATTTATTTTAGCCTATTTATTGATTAAATACTGAACGCCCATTAAAGGCCATAATAATATCAACATAATAATCATCTACCGTACTAGGGGCTATAGAGCTGGTGCCTGACGCTTCCCACAGTGATTATTTGCTAAAAGTTTCACGTAACTGCATCTTGCGTAAGGCCTAGCGGTACGACCTCTAAAATGCGAATTCGAATGTTCCGGTAGCTTTAGGGACAATTCCCCCCAAACTGAAGCGAACAATCACCGAGTCACATTTACCTTACGTCACCGTTGTCATCAGGTTTGTCATAGATCGCTGCGAGCATAGCTCAACATTCAGTTCTCGAACCCGAAACTATACCTTAAGCAATGTGCCTGCAACGTAGACGCTTACCTGAAGAACCTGTACTTCTTCTCTGCAGCCAGTGCCCCTAAAAGTGGCAGCACGAGCAGCAAGCATAGACCGGCCCTCGTCAAGAGCGCAGCCATTTGTGCGCTATGTGCCTACCGCTGCGAAAATTCTTCGCAACACACTGACGCCGGCGGCTAGCTACCGTCTCGTCCGCATGCCACTGTAGACCACGGGTATGTGTGAGTGAGTCCGTGCGCGCGGGTATATCTAAGCTCAAAGCGACGACGACGCAACCCGAGTCGTGCGCGACTGAGTGGTCCCCCAAGATAGCAACCGCTGGTCCCCTGTCAACGGATCCGGGCGGCGGGCTCACTGCTGCAGCTTCTGGCCGGCCACGGACAGACTGTGCGAGCACGCTCACTTCACCGTGGCAGAAACGCTGTGACGGACGAGATGCGGAGATAAATGGCGCATCATCCGCCGCGGATATGCCGCCGCAGCAGCCAGCGTTGTGATATCCTGGACGGCCGCAGAGACGGTGAGCGTTTGCCGGACGTGCACCTCCCCTGCTGGAGGAGGCGAGGACTCCTCGGAAGCTAGATACAGCGCGGCGGCCCGGCGTCTCTTCTCCGGCATTGCCTCAGAGCCGGCGACAGACCGGAGGGAGACACCGCGTGCAATTCGCGGATACATTCGGCCCGCGACTCACCAGCGCTGCGAACAACGCTAGTTAGCTTCAGGAGGCGTTGGCCCTGTTCGCAGGAATGATGACCTTGGAGGCTGTAGGGATAGCGAGCTCTGCAATACGGACGTCACGGGAAACAAAAAGCTTCTTACCGGATTTGTTGCTGCTTTGTAAGAGTTTCAGCCTCGTTTCTCCGCCGCCAGTGCTCTTTTTTATCTCACGGGCTGTTCCGGACGCGCGACCGGAATTCTGAAAGGTGTGGCTGTCGCCGCCTAATCTCCATGCGGGCGCCCGCTCGCTGAGCTCTTGAATGTCTTTACGGGCATCGTGTGTCAATTCGATCAGCATGGCAGGTATCTTCTTTTTCAATAGCGGCCAAAATGTTTCTCTTCTTTTTTTTTTCTTTTTTTTTTTTTTTACAGCCTGCTCTACCGTTACACTACTTCACTACTATATATATTTTTTTTAATGTTTGGGCAGATATTGTACAGTTATAGCAAGCGATCGCGCCAGGAAATATTTGCATGAACAATATTTGTGAAGATTCATTTCCCTGATTTATATATATTTGACTTTTTGAAATATAAATGAACTTTTGTGAATGAGAGCTCAATCAGATTTGTATTCGTTTATATCTGCAATTATTTTGCAGATACTTACTTGAATCAAATACATTTTCTGATTTCTACCGCTGCACCTATCGCTGATGTTTCGCGCTATGATTGCCGCTGTTTGTGTGCTTGTAAGTGCGTCTTAACAAGGCAATTAAAGGACAAAATTCGAAGCGCTAAACAGGACTTGATTGGCACCTAATTGCATATGTTTGTCAAAAGCACCCCTCATAAATTGTACCGATACACGAAATCTCAATGAATTACCTGCGACCATCCCACATGAAAAACGTAGGCAAAGCAGGCGCCTTTAATGCTTGCTTTCAGCGAGGCATATATTTATGACTGACGTGAACTCCATAGCACCGGCCGTTACCTCTTGTAATGGGCGCGAAAAATGTTTTTGAGTTTATGATAGTCTCCAAACGCGGTTTGCTTCTCAGGTTACTGAATAATGACGTAAAGAAGTGCAGGGGCTCGGGCTGATTCCTAGATGGTTTCTCTGGGCGGCCTATACGTCACTCAATCAAAATCAATGCATTCTAGTCGTTTCCTGTCAGGGTGGAGAAAAAGCAATGATCTTTAGCGATTTTCAGGAACCGCAGGCAACGCCGCAGTTGAATCAAGGTGGCGGCCGTCAGAAAAACTCTGTTTATGATCAGCCTGGGCGCTGCAATTATCCTTAGTTGAACAACTGAACCGCCTGTTTCACTAAACCAACACTTAGCCTTAGCTAAACGCTTTACATTAGCTGCTGTAAAACAAACAACCGCTGACAGATTGGAGACCCACTACCTGTAAGTGCAAACATCCGCCGTGCAAGCCGGACCACACATGATCGTCGTCCACCTGTAGGGCGTTTTTACCGATTCCAAGATCACCAACGCCGAGTGTTCCTGCATAGCAAGAGACATGGAAAAACGCAAGCATGCCTCGCGTTTAATGCTGCACTGTTATAGACAGGCAAGATTGGCTTAGATCAATCATTGCATGACGCCGAAAAAGCTAAAACTGTTCGCGATGGTTTATATTTTGACCTTCGTTCGCTGGAATTTCAGCTCAAAAAGCTGAACTCCAGCACTGTCTGCACGGTGACCAGCATTTCAATCTAGCAAGCAACGTCTTTTTGTGCACTGCACATTCATGAATAGACTTATTTAAAGTGCTGGAGCCGATGTGCTGCGGAACAAATGGGCAATTAAGGCATTTGCTCGTTCCTACTTTTATTGCTGTGCAGCTTCACTTCAATACACGCCCTGGCCATGAAAAGAAGTGCATGGTGTAAAATTTCGCTCCATTCTCACGTTGGAGAAGCACTCGAGTGCTCCGAGACACGCCTTCTCACGCGCCTGTACATTTTTGCACGAGCTCGACACCATCGAGTCAGTGTGCGACCTCAAAGGCGCGACGGCGCGAGTAGCTATATAGTATAGATGCAGGCTTCCGTTCCTCCTTTTACTGATTCAATTCACAGGCGTCAAACGGGTGAGTTAAATTTTGCTGATCGGATCCAACGCATAAATCAGCCTCTTTCCGGTGATTTGTCTCGACCGGATTCACCGCTTTGATTTTTCTTTCTCGTCCCTCAGCTGCTATTTTCTAGAACATGTTCATTTCTCGCCGCTATGGCATGTTCACTTTGATGTACTAATTATTACACAGACCATAAAAGGGCTCTTAGAGTAAACAAGAACCATTGCAAAGGTATAGAATTCAGGCTTTCTTTTGAAATTCATGCAGGACGCGAACCTTGGCTGCAGATGGTGACAGCTGGAGTGGACTATGCACTATTATGAATGGTTGCGTGCAAAGCAGTGTAGGCCCGCGAGGTCTTAGGCATGTGCCTGTTTTTTTTTTGTTTTTTTTTTTTTTTTTTTTTTTTTATCTTAACACTTCAATGTCTATACGGTGCAGCAATTGCCGACAGAATACTCAAGGCTAATCCCACCTGCAGCCGGCAACAACCTCAACGTACTAAAGCAGAGAAATAATAGAGCTCAGCATTGCCAAATGGATGCAGGGTACAGCTAAGGTCAAGGTGGCATTTCGAGATATAATGTTTTGAAAAGCATGATCCGTAGACCCCTCCCCCTTCCTCTTTCTCTAAAACACCTGACGCCCAATAGTTGACCATATAAGTACGTTCTTTCATGTTGTTTGAGGACATATCCGTTAACAATGCCGCTCGGTGAATATTTTTAGGGTTGTAGCCACTGCTATCGTAATAGGACGCATTACCTCAATATATTCCTATGAAACGAAAAGGGTGCGATGGAAGAGAGGCGTAAACAGGAAACCTTAGAAAAAGAACGGACGTAACATTGTCCGTGGCAGATGCGACTTTTGCGTGCATATACCGCGACGAATGGAATTTGTATCTATCCAATATGCGCGACAACAGCAGTTTGATGCAATCTCTTCACACTGTTTTTTTCCTGCCCAATTGAATTAGCAAAGAGGTCAGGGGGGAAAAAAGACACTTCACGTCGCACAGATAGACAATGTAAGCAATTGCGTAGACAATACAACCATCGCTAGCTCTGTTTATTCCTCAGAGACGGAGAAATATGTTGTTGTTTTGTTTTTTTTCTGTTCTTTCTCGAATGAGGGTACGAGCCAGTTGAAGACATGTTCTCACTTTCTCACAAAGAAGTTTGAGAGCTTTGAGCGCCAGTTTTTCGAAGCAAAAGCTGTCGCTCTGCCACCATTTTGACCCGCAGACGCTGATACTAGACGCAGTTAGGAACTGTGTGAGTGAATTATCTCAACAATTTGGCATGGCTGTGCGTTATTAATAATTACAATAACAAAATATTTCAGGCACAAGTATAGGTGCTTAAAGGCGCCATAATGAATTATTAATGGTATAAACGCATATGCATTTAATTCTGCGCTGAAGACCTGGAACCTTTTAAACAAGAGCGCGCAAACCAATACATTATGCCGGGATATTTTATTTTTTTTTTGCCTGCTTTATCGTAAATCCAGTACAGCCAGCAAATAGCACATCACGCCGGGCCCGTGAGAAACGGACCGTACTTCTCCTCCTCTGAAGCGAGGATGATAGTAGCGATGACAATGACGAAGTAGTTAGTGATAATGATAATGATGGTGTAAGGTGGGGGTTTATTTCTAATGTCTTGGGAACATAAGCAGGCGTAACAGCAGCCCGAGATATTCGAGACCAGCCAGGAGCGAGCACCAGGCGGTGACCATGTGGCTCGAGCGTAAGCCCATCTTCTTCTTTGCAATGGGCTCCGGTCAGAGAGGATCCATCCTGGCGACTTAAGTGGCGGTCAAGACCGCAGGGTCATGGTAAGGCTTGAGCCTTTGGACATTCACAGTCTCACGTCTGCAGCGACGGAGATCGGCAGATGACGTTAGGGGTTCGACAAGGTAATTCACTCGAAGCGTCCGCTTCAAGACAGAATAGGGACCTTAATACTTGGCAAGAGGTTTCTTGGAGAATCCCGGTGTACTGGAAGGTATCCATAACCAGACAAGAGAGCTATAAGGAAATGCGGGGCAGGTGGATCGTCCTCGTTACGGGCTTTTTGTAGGCATTGGATAGAGGTCGTTAAGTACCGGGCAATCTGGCGGCAGTCTTCACCGTATACTGAGCAGCTTGTGGAACAATGGTGCCCTCACATATATCAAGGTGGCAGTATCGATGGCGACGGAGGGATCTCGGCCGTAGAGAAGGAAGAAGGAAGAAACAAACATGTAGTAGACTGTGTGGCAACGCGAACATAATGTACGAAGCAGTCACCCACAGTTCAGTAAAACGTTCAGT
This sequence comes from Amblyomma maculatum, assembly GCF_055883805.1. Taxonomy (NCBI): domain Eukaryota; kingdom Metazoa; phylum Arthropoda; class Arachnida; order Ixodida; family Ixodidae; genus Amblyomma; species Amblyomma maculatum. The sequence goes on from NC_139345.1 coordinate 84,757,113, forward strand.
TAGGTCGTTGGTCAGCGGGTAGTACGCAGTGCAAGTTCGTTGAATGACGTTTCACTCTCGCAGCAGAGCTTGGATAACGTCAGACAAAAAGACGCGGCCACGGTCACTGCTCACTATGCAGCTTACGAGAGGCGCCGTGTCGAAGGACAAACCACCACAGAAGAAATGATGCCACATCCTGAGCTGTCGCAGCGGGGAGTGCTGCGGTTTCATCACACCGCGTCAACTGATGAATGTCAACAATATCGTTTTCCAGATGCAGTGTACGGGAGAGGCCCGTGTAAATCAAAGCCAATACGGTCGAAAGGGCGAGGCGGACAAGGGACCGGCTGCTACTCTCCAAAGTACGGTGAGTGGGTGTCTTGCGACGTTAGCAGTCGAGGCACGAGCGCACGTATTTCAAAACAAAGTTGTACAGTCGTGAGCAAAAAATGTATGCAACACTTAGCCAGTGACAGAGTTCGGTAAACTGCATCGAAATGCCATCTAGGGACAGCGTAAGGGACAGCGACATTGGCACATGCATGTTGATAAAATGGGGCACCGCCACTGTTGTCTCGACCTTAGATAGCTGTTGCTAGATAAAGTTGGGATGTAGTTTTCTCGAGCCTCGCCTCCGGCTGAGCGTTGTATCTTTTGCTCACGACTGTACATGCCACGCCAGTAGTACCCGAGGTGCAGAGAAAGTGGGGAGCCGTAGTGGAGGGCTACGGCGTAATTTCGACCACCTAAGGATCTTTAACGTGCACTGACATCGCACAGCACACGGTGCACCGCTTCGTTTTGCCTCCATCGAAACGCAGCCGCCGTGGTCGGGTTCGAACCCGGGAACTCCGGCACAGTAGTCGGGCGTCTTACTGCTGCACCCCCACGGCGGGACAGGTATCGCGCCTTTTCTTTCCTGAACCAATTTGAAACGCCGCTGATACCAGCTGTACTGCGTTTGCTTCTGTATGCTGTGTGGTGCGGCGTTCGAGGGAGCGTCAAAAGAAAGGCGCCGCACGGACGCCTGGATCGGACGCCTGGTGGGATCTGGTGACGTCATGACCAATTGTGACGTCGTGACTGGATGTGACTTGATAATGACGTCAGTTCTGGTTATTAGATATGGTCGGATGATGTCACATCTGGACATGTCACGACCGATGGCGTCACCATGGGATGACGTCATAGTCACAGTCGTCGGTCATTATTCATGACTAGTTATGACTAACGAATAAGTTGTACTAATTAGTGATTTGTTAGTCATTAGTTAGTACTGGTTAGTGGCTAGTTAGTCATTAGCCATAGCTAGATCGATGGATTTATTGAAAGGAAAGGCAGAGAGGTTGGCCGGAATGATTAAAATCTGGCCTGCTACTCTGCACTGGGGAAGGGGAGAAGAAAGAAGATCATGATGGGTGACGTTGTGGGAGAAGGCATATGCACCTGGGCAGTCCAAAGAATATTTTCAGTGCCTGCGCTTGCGCGCTCTCTAAAGTCCGCAAGCAGCAAACCCTCATATTGAAGAGCACTGGATGTAGCCAACAAACTGAGTCTCGTAAAGCCGTAGTAAGGAGCGCTCAGTTGGACCCCATTTGATGCCAGCTATGAAACGAAGTACATGGCAAAAATTGATTAGCCTTTTCTTCACCATATTAATATGTTTCGACCAAGATAGTCGGTGGTCAATAATTACTCCCGAGAATTTGTGCCTGGAGACGTACGGTATTACGACTCCATGAAGAGTAATCGGGTAGCGTCTAACACATTTTCCCGTAAATGCAATTGCCGCACGCTTTTCTGCCGCTACAAACAAACCTTGACGCCGTAGGTACGTCGATGTCGATGACACAGCTCGTTGCAATCTCGCCCGTAGTTGTGGCCGCGTCGAACCAGAAACCCAGATGCAGATGTCGTCAGCATATGAACTGATGTAGATGTTACTTGGCAGTGCACTCATAAGGGCAATTAGCGCAACGTTAAATAATAAAGTTGGGCTGAGGACTCCTCCCTGTGGAACTCAAAGACAGACCTGATAGCGGGTAGTATCTCCATGAGGTGTAGTCATGTACACAGAGTGGCCATTGAGATAACTCACAATCCGCAAGTACAGGCGGCCACCAACTCCGACATCGTCAAGTCTGTCAAGAATAGCATCATAGAGGACGTTGTCGTAAGCTTTGTTTATATCTAAAAAGACAGCAGCTACTACTCGGCGGTGACGTTTTTCGCGTTCTACTGTCGCCACAAGGTTGATGACGCTGTCGATGGAAGAGCGTCCGCGGCGAAATCTAGTCATAATATTCGGATAACGATCATTACTCTCTAGAAACCACTCAAGTCTTGCCAGCACCATTCGTTCCATAACTTTTCCAACACAGCTTGCTATAGGGCAACTGGCCGGTATGAGGTAAGTTCGAAAGGGGTTTTCCAGGCTTCAAAAGAGCAACCAGGCGGCTAATCTTCCAGTGTTCAGGAACAGTACTAGAAGCCCATATATTATTGAAGTAATTAAGTAGCGCAGTTCGACCATCCTTCCTAGGTTTGATAAGGTTGAATAAGTAATCCCGTCAGGACCAGGTGCAGATGAATGCAGACAAGAAGCAAGAGTGGCGTCTAATTCAGATATTGAAAATGACAAGTCGCGTTGATCATTCGGCGAAGGTGAGGCAAAAACCTCTGAAATTGGTGACTGTACCTGGCATCGGCAGTCCCTGGACATTTGAAGCCTCGAGGCCGCTGGAGGTGCACTTGCATTAATTCAACGCTTATTCGTTGTATTTCTAAAGCAACAGTTAAAATACAGAAAAGCTAAGAGCAAACCACAGAAACAATCATCACTGCATCGTCGTCTTTTTTTGCTGATGCACATGCGTATACGTGGTCGGAAGATCGGGCCATATCAGCTGGCATAAAATATCAGCGGGTACACCTCGCTGGTTCTCTGTTGCTACTCAGGTGTTCGACTTCGTGTAACCGGCCTCCATTGGAAATTTGAAGCCTCGTAAAAACCCCGGGAGATGTGGCTATAACACTTGGTCTCTTTGTACCGACTGTTTGTACCAGGCTCTCATTTCACATCTGACGCCTCAGATCCCCGAACAGCCTTACACACGAACTGGGCGAGCTTCCTCAAACTGTGCGACTAGCTGCTGTCCGACCTTTGCTTGCTTAATTGTTGCATTGTCGCTAGTTTTCAGGTTGAAAGGAAAAAAAAAAGTTTAGGCTTCTAGGAGTGCCCGCCATTGTGGGCCTACTATACAGGAAACATTCCGCGATTTTCTCGACTTAACTTTTATTTTCAATTTAAATTAAAATAGCATTGTTCTCTCATTGAATTAAATTTCACTCTGGTGAGAATATCAGCTATGCGTTGTATATGAAAGGTTGCTCAATGTTCTAATGTGGAATTCTACAGATCCAGTGACCTGCAAGGACGGCGCTTTATGCATATAACTCCGTCGCACGCACTTTTGTTTATGCGGGAAGTACTCGATTAAAGAAAGTCTAGAGCGAGCCATCACATTGCACCTGCTGACTTATTACAAGAGGAAATAAAGTATCCACGTGCATTTTCACCGACGCTCATCCTACATCATTCTGCAAATGATTGCTCTGCCAGGAACTACATTGCCTCGAAGTTCAACATGAAGTTATAACGATGCCTCGAAGACTTCCTAAGAATCGCCAGAAAAGCCTGGTCATCCTCTTGAAAAAAAAAATGTGTGCAAATTTTGTAAAAAAAAAAAAAAAAAAACGTTTTGCTCAAATAGTTCGCTTTCAAGGATGCTGAAGTATCTTGCCTTGGAGTCTCTTCAGTGACATTTTTTTTTTTCTGAACCGGAGCACATTAGCCTGAAGTATATGTCAACCTTACAGTACTGTTGAATAACAAGTTTTTCTTCATGGCATTATATATCTTTTTTGAAATGTTTGGAAGTGTCATCATATTACTATGGAATTGTTAGCGAAGGACATTTGTTGATATACTCAAGGCGATTTGTACTGTATTTTCTGAGTTTGTACACTCTGAAGGCTTCCAGGTGTTTGTGCATAATAAGCATGCTGTTGAAAGATATGCTCAGAATGATGGCCCTCTATCTTTAGTTTTTGATTGCACCATGTTTTGAAGGCACCCGTGTTCTCTCTACTGCTTATTGTGCCCCCTCTCTTAAGCTGTTATTTTGGTCACTTGAATGCCTCTTCAAAAGTATGATAAATTCTGTGTTCACAATATTTCATTCTCTTATATTATACCGCTTGTATTTTGTGTTCGCTGTGTTCCGTGCCACTTAATTGTATTTCGTGTTCGCTGAGTTTCTTATACAACCTTCAAGCTGACTTTGTTTTACATTATAGTGACTATATTTATTTCGTTTTATTAAACCATAATTATATGCCTATTTTTCGTTTATATTGCAATAGAAGAAATGTGAACTTAAATTATTTTGCTGCATGTTCAACATGGTTTTCTCTGGCTTGCAAACAGTGGTATAATATGGGGTCATATTTCAAACTTCGTTGCCCGCTTTTTATTTTTTACATTTTTGCGGTGATACCTGATCGAAAACATGCATTTTACTAGAATAATCACTTAGGTTTTATTTGATGTAGCCAAGACAAAAGATATTTTTTTGTGTTTGTGTCTATACTCTTGAGTCACTTAATGCTTTGGCCGTCACAGTGATTTTTCTCGTTTGTTGTAGTATGTTTACACCATCAACCTGGTTAATCAATTTGTGTATCGTTGAAATCGATACCCAGCAGTTTTGGATTTCATAACATTTAGCATGCTGAAAATACATTTTTGATAAATGAACTATTTATGCCAACCATTACAGCGTACAAAGGGTACACGTGTTGCAGCAAGTAATCTATGCCATTTTGAATGCTATATACATTTACAAAGGTTAACGCTTCAAATGCATGTAACCTATGCATCAAATAGAAGTAACCTTTACTGTTTATAGCTTTTACAAAGGTTAAAAGGGCAAAGGTTACTTTTTTAACTTTTAAATTATAGGTGCACATGAATGTGAAAATGATGTAGAAATACAACAAATGAGAAACATCACTGTCATGACCAAAACATTAATTGACTCAAGAGTATGGACAGAAATACAAAACATATCCTGCGTGCTGGCTACATCTCGTCAAATCTCGTGTTATTCCGTGCACATCTCGTGGTGACACCCCCTGTCCACAGGTCCTGTACACGCCACTCATGGGGAAAGAAAGGTTTATGCCTTAAAATCAAACCCTTGCGTTGATTAAATTGAGTCGTTCTCCGGCGCGTTCCTACGTTTTGTCCCAGTTTTAGTGTAAAAAGATCTCTTAGAAGCCCTGTTAAGCTTTTTTATGTTATGCTTAAACGCTGACCAGGCCTTTCTGGTGCCATTAACAGCTAAAGAGCGTGGAGACATGAAGTTCTTGCATTATATATATAGTATAATGGAGCGCTTGCAGAACCTTGAAGACTTGAGCCACTGGTTCAAGAGAGATTATCTGCGCGACCCTGTAAATAAAAGGCGCTGCTGGCAACTATGGCATACAGTGAGTAGAAAAGTGTTAGATTAGCGCATTCTTTTTCCGCGCTGCGCTGGCCCGCTAATTGTGTAATTCGGGCCACGGGACTTCACGTCGCTAAATCTCTTCCAAACGCGAGCACGGAATACGTGCCTTGTGAGGGAGTTCTTTTACTGTTCGAAGAAGTGCGAACACAAAAGATTGAAAGGTACCGTGCCTGGTTGCTATTTTTTTCGACCCAGAAACAGAATCTAGTCAGTAAATGCATATTTATTTCCACGTTCCTAAGGGGGAGGGGGGGGGGGGGGGGGAATGGTCTGAAACTTCGGTCAATGTGCCCTCATAGAATCGGCCGGGAAAACTAGATGCTGTCAAAGAGCCTCCGCTTAGCGAGTAAGCTGATTCATTTGTATCACGTTTTGTTTCTTATGCCACAAAACAAGTGCAGGAAATACTCAGTTCGCGCACGGCGAATATGATCGGAACATGTACAGGGGTATAGTCAAAAGTTCCCAGCCCATAGGTTCTCCTTCTGGTCGGCCCATTCTGGCACTTGAGATCACATTAAACTATTAGTTACCTCAGAGGTTAGAATAATGCTTCTTCTACCATCTGCAGATATTTTGAGATCTGAGGGCGTCGTAGCTGCCTAATTATATTTCTGAGATGCAGGTGACATGGGATCATTTGACTGTCCCAGTACATGTCTACCTTCCAATGCAGTATGGCGCCTTATATGTGCGCCAGGGTCCTCCCTTTTTGAGATATTATTCCGAATGTACCTGAAATTTCTCTCCGCAGTTTTAGTAATATTCCGTTCCAGTTAACTGTTCTTTCAGCTCCCAAAAAACTGTTGCAGATGAATAGATGAGGTTGTATCGACTCGAATAACTGACAAAACAGATTTGTGCGTGTTAGCGAATTCGCACCTCTTGAAAACATCTCACTTCTGTCAATTATGGAGAGGAAGTGTTAGTGACGTTTCGAAATAATGGTTTCTACTTTATTTTGTGAAACTAGGGCCATTTCGTTTCGAGTGATTTTGAAAAGCACGGGGTTGAAGATAAGCGAAAACTGAAATCAAGTGTATTTCCAAGTAGTATATCTTCGCATATCGAAAACAGAAGCCGCCATTGAATACAGCTTATCCTCGCATCTGCTATTTGCCGGCAAGCAATTAAATTCGTGCAAACAAATGCGCTAAAGCAGTGCAGTCCATTCGGCGTTTTTGACGCAGCGACGGCAATCTAAATGACAGTTTGAACGTCTTAACTATAACGTATACGTTGGGTTTTGCGCACCTGCTGCTCCACTTTGCCGTTTCGGAGCCCACTTTCAATACACACCTCGCTCTTCGTTTCTAGAGCAAGCAGCACCGACATGCGCATCCTCAACCACTTCATACAACATTGCGGTCTTCGCAAGTGTGACATTTCACACTCGACCACTTCATAAAATTGTGACACAATTGCGAATAGAAGGCGAGGAAATCGAAACGAACCGGGATATTCAAGTGCAGGCGACTTGCAGGTTTTGCTGATCCAATGGCGAACGAATTCTTCCTTTCCCGCTCGATTGCCGATTACAGAAATAATGTTATTGGCCACAGGATCACTGCTCGTATTATTCGGAACAAGCATGCCAAAACTTTCCTGCTTTGCTCAGCTGAAAACGTGCTCCGAGTCGCGGCGACGGTGGCTGGAAGGGCGGTGTGGAAGGGAAACGGCGTCAGTGAGCTAATGCCGTGGAAGCAGTGCGCTTTATTTCCGAGAGAATACCACACACCGCGACCCCGTTTTAAACATCTGCATTGAGGGAAGCCGGCTTGACGAGCTAGAAATGGAGTTTTTACGCTAAATATCTCGAACTGTATTGCCTATAAAGGAAATTTAAAAACTGTTCCCCGCTTCCTGTTGGCGGCCTTCATTTTCTTGTTGCAGTTCAAGAACCTGAAATCAAAAATTTAAAAAAAATCATTAGCTAACTATAGTTATTTGGTTATTAATTACTGCGCTATATCACGCACGCAACGTCAGCCTTGCCGTACAATCAACCTGCACAGACCGCACTGACTTATCTCTTGCAGAGTTAAAAAATAATGATCTGTATACAGTTACAAAAAAGCACCCCATATATATATTTACTTTGGTGCTTCAACCATAAAAATCTGGAAACGTCGCCCCATAAATGATGCTCGTCTTTTTAATAGAATATCTAAAAACATCTCCAATAGTGCAACCAATATGAGAAAACAATTTTTCAGCAGCTAGACATAAGATAGTCGCAAAATTGTCCATAAAATCCTGGAGTACAGGTACATGTCCCATTGCAACATTTTTCTTCGTTTGGAAGGGTGAGGCGTAGGTCTCCTCTACTTCTGCATTAAAGAGACAGCCAAAAGTTAGGAGCGCTGGCAGAGCCACTATCTAGAATATGTGTACATAAAGATACTTTTTGACTGAGCTTTTTAAATACACCTGCAGAAGTTGATCGGTTGCACTAATGTATATAGTTCTACGCGCAAGTGATGCCAAAATATGCCGCCACAGATTACGACTTCCAAAGCAATCGGGTCATTACAGGTGTCGTGTGTTTTAAATTTCGGGATGGACGTGACGAAAAATATCTCCAATAGAGTAATCCCCATGAGAAAACCAAAATTTTCGGCAGCTAGATATATACTTACGATATTCGCAAAATTCTCCATAAAATTCTGGAGGACAGGCACATTTCCAGTTGTAACATCTTCCTCCGTTTTGACAGGGTAGGGCGCAGGCCCATGCTCCTGCATTAAAGTGACAGCCAAAAGTTAAGAGCGCTGGCAGAGCCACTACATATATATATATATATATATATATATATATATATATATATATATATATATATATATATATATATATATATATATATATATATATATATATATATATATATATATATATTGTCACGTGGTGGTAACAAGGCCGTAAACACCGGAAGAGAGGACGCGTAATCGCACTGACGTCCACTCGTTATTGGACTCACTTGCGCCCGCAAAGAAACTCAGATAATCGGCGGCGGCGATAGCAACAAACGTGCTCTCTGGTCGTAGCACTGATAATGAACGTCGCACGCGCCAACGCTCAATTTAAAGACGGCAAGGAAACATCGAGATAAAGCTGCAGACCGTGACTGGCGTAATCTGGAACATTGCAGAAACACACGCGAGCAGCAGGAATCTTCTAGATTCCTCTCGACGCATCTTGCGGGACAAAGAAACTGATAAAGCAGCATCTCGCGACAACGAGCATGAATAAAATAGGCGATTTGCCTCTTTTGGCCCATTCGACGCCAGCAGCGACTCTTAAACATGTATACAGTACCTGAGCAATGTTTTCCGCTCCTGACGCAAATTCGCTTGATTCCAAAGAGCTCGCCGAGCTCCGACGCTTTGCAGCCGCCATTTTGAGTGCCGCAGACTCAAGAGAAAAAAAAAGATATGGCCGAGTTTAATAGTTAATCAAATACGAAATAGGTGCGTAGCACCGCTTATCATCGTTATACCTTTCATGCATTACCACACACATCTTCGATTTACTCTCTCCAATATCTTCCCTCAGCTTACGCAAGCGGTTACCAGCAGTCACAAAGACAAACAGCGCCGACGGTAGCGCTTCCAAAACAAACAACACACAAACCTAAGGCCCAAACATTCTGGTCGGTTGCGAGCGGGCGGCGATTTCAAAGGGACGTATGTCCAGGCTTCTTCCCGAGCATGATACCGACAGCAGCTCCTTCTGCCGCGCAATTCTCCCCAGCCCGTGTTTCGCCGCGATTTATGGCCTCCGCGCGCCCGTTCCCCTCAAACCGAGAGACAGAGCAGTTAGCGCCGAACCCACAACCACTGCGCTACGCTGTGCTTTTTAATTGCTCTGGCTTGCCTCCTTCGCGGCACCCTCGAAGTGCCACTTTTCCGAGAATCGGAACGGACCGAACCGACGGCGTCGCCCGTTTCCATGTGTTCCTATATCACTTCCGAAGTGCGGCCGCCTGCGCGATCGTCACAAATAACCTTGGCCACCCCTTCGGAATCTCTCCCGCGACAGCGGACCCACGGCTTCGGACAGACATCGGCGAAACTCATGATTGCGGCAAGACAACCCGCAAAGATGTTTACCCGCTGCCTCGCATTGACGACGCATTGGACTGCCTTCAAGAAGCTGAGTATTTCTCGAGTCTCGACCTGCGCTCGGGATATTGGCAAATTCCCGTGCATGAATCCGACAAGGACAAGACTGCATTTGCTACCCCCGATGGCCTTTATGAATTTAATGTAATGCTTACGGGCGCCCAACTCCAGCCACCTTCGAGCTCATGATCGACACCGTGCTTCGAGGAATGCAAGGGAAGATATGCTTGTGTTATCCAGACGATATTGTCATCTTTTCGTCGGACTTCGCCCAGCACTTGCAACGTCTCGCAGAAGTTCTCACATGTCTGGCATAAGCCGTTCTTCAGCTCAACACTAAAAATGTCACTTCGCAAGCAAAACCATCAAAGTTCTCTGCCATTTCGTTAGCAAGGCGAGCATACAGCCCGATCCCGACAAATCTGCAGCTGGGAATAATGTTTCTCGACCCCAACGCCAGAAAGAACTCCCGCAGCTTCCTCTGGTTGGCGTCGTACTTCCTACGTTTTATCCGAAACTTTGCTTCTATTGCGGCCCCTTTAACAATCTCCTGAAGTCTGACGCACGTTTCTTATGGTCCAATGAGTGTGAACAGGCCTTCCAATACCTCACGCAAGCACTCCCTTCAACTCCTGTGCTTCAGCATTTTGATGAGAGAGCTCCCACCATTCTTCATACTGACGCCAGTGGACAAGGCATCAGTGCGGTTATTTTGCAACACTGCGTCTGAAGATCAGGTTGTGGCATACACTAGCCGTTGTGGGGTCCACGCCAGCCACAATTGAAGGGAGCGCCTTTCCCGCGACCACCGATGCGCCACCCCTGATCTCCGGACATGTGAGAATAAACCCCTATGTTTACACGACCCGCCTCGAGCCAGTTCGTGTGTCCCTCGGGCAGAGGAATCGGCCACAAATGGCGCCCAACTGAGGCTGCTTCGAACGCCAGAGCGTCCGGAAGTCAGGTAAGGGACGCGGTAGAGCCTGTGTGGTTACCGATGCGGCCGCACTGATGAGGCATATAACTGAAGTGTTGTCGGTGTTAACCAGTCAGCTCGGTTCGGTGGCAAGCGCCAATCAAGCCGCAGCAGCGGCGACAGTCTCGCGTCCGCGGATAAATGTAGAGCCCCCCCCCCCCCCCCCTATTCTGGCTACACGGACGTGAAGTCAGTCCACGAGTTGTTGCAGGAACTCGCGGACTGACTTCACGTCCGTGTAGCCATGATTGATACCGGCGCTGTGAGATCCTCGGAAAGTACCTGGGCGTCCCCAGTGGTTCTAGCGCCGAAGTGAGATGGTTCAGTCAGGCTGTGTGTTGATTATCGAAAGCTCAACTCACTGACGCCTACGGTTGCGCACCCTTCACAGTCAACCGAGGCTGTGATGTACGCGTTAGGGAACGCAAGTTTCTTCACAGTCCTGGATGCAAGCAGAGGGCACCTGCAGATTGAGGGGCCGAAAGATTACATTCAGAAAACATTCAGAAATCAATCAATTGCCATTCACAGCGGCCAGTGCTAACGCTTGTCTCTGGGTGTGGCGATATTCCGAGTCGAGGTGTGGCGTTGGCGGTTTTGCGGTGCTTGACTGTCGCCAAATTTCCAATCTACCATCTCTTAAAAAAAAAAAAAAACAGAAACAGCGTTAGATGCAGTGTTCATGCAAAGCTTTGGCTTTCACATGAAATCAAGTTCAATTGTATTCGTAGCCACGTTGCCTTCATGCAGTACTCCCACAATGTGCAAACAAAAATATCTTATACCTGAAGAAAGGAAAATTGCACAGAGAGTTGATAAGAGAGGGGTGTAGAAGGTATTTTAGAGTTTTTGTTTTCATTGAGCAACAGAACGTACTCAGTAAGTAGCCATTTAATTAACAGGCAGCATCTTCAGGGCTATGTCATTATCAACACCTGATATAGTAAAGACCCTGATATAGTAAAGATTTTTGCCGGTGCGAGTGACTTTATTATAAAGGGGTTCTACTGCATATATTTTCAGGGGACGACGAGGACAAAGTTCTGTGCTCGCGTGTGTGAGGACGACGAAGTGTGTGTGATTCGTGCTGGGCGCCGCTGGCCTGAAGTTGTTCCTCTGGTCAGCTACCCCTTTGTAAATATCCGTAAATACATCTACTCTGTGTGTGTGTATCCACTCTACATTATTGGTGGACGTGCTGGGTGAAACGACAATAAATTATATATATATATATATATATATATATATATATATATATATATATATATATATATATATATATATATATATATATATATATATATAAACGTGCTTCATAATTCCCCTTGTCTACCGTGAAGATGGTAGCGCGACTCCGCTAGTGACAGATACTGCGCCCTTTCCTTTCCTGTCAACGAATTATAGAACACCGATGAACTTCGATGTGTTCAATGAAACGCTGGTTGTGTTCGACAAGGCGCGCGATGTACCGTCACGACAGGGCATAATGTCACGAGGTGATTCATCGATATACGAAGCTTACCCCACCGGGCGTCCCATCCAGGTGTCCATGCAGCGCCTTTCATTTGCCGCTTCCTCGAACGCCGCACATACAGCAACGTTGTTGTATGAATAAAGGTTGTTTTTGAATGAATGAATGAATGAATGAATGAATGAATGAATGAATGAATGAATGAATGAATGAATGAATGAATGAATGAAACTGAATGAATGTTGTTGTCGCTGTGGCTGTAAGAAGAAGGAAAATAAAATGCACGAGCCTGCTACTGGCTCTATAGCTGAGCTACCTCCGCTGCCTCGTGCGGACGGGCTTTAGTGCAGACAGAAGAGAGATTTATTCATTTATAGGAAGGGAAAGGCGCGGTAACTGTCTCACTTGTTTTCTGTGGACACCTCAACCGCGCCGTAAGGGAAGGGATGAAGATGGCAGTGAAAGTGGAAAGAGAGAAAGAGGAGAGACAGAGGGCTACGGAGTAATTTCGACCATCTGGGTATCTTTAAATGATTTATTTTATTTTTTTATTTTTAAACTGATTTATTTATAGGAAGGGAAAGGCGCGGTAACTGTCTCACTTGTTTTCTGTGGACACCGCAACCGCGCCGTAAGGGAAGGGAGGAAGATTGGAGTGAAAGTGGAAAGAGAGAAAGAGGAGCCGTAGTGGAAGGCTACGGAGTAATTTCGACCACCTGGGGATCTTTAACGTGCGCTGACATCGCACAGCACACGGACGCCTCTTCGTTTCGCCTCCATCGAAACGCAGCCGCCGAGGTCGGGTTCGAACCCGGGTACTCCGGGACAGTAGTCGGGCGTCTTACCACTGCACCACCCCGGCGGGGCTGGGTATCTTTAACCTCCGCTGATTGATTTATAGGAAGAAAAAGGCGCGGTAACTGTCTCACTTGTTTTCTGTGGACACTGCAATCGCGCCGTAAGGGAAGGGGAGAGGGTGGGAGTGAAAGTGTAAAGAGAGAGGGATGAGCCATAGTGGAGGGCTACGAATAATTTCGCTCAGCACGGACAGTAGAGAGAAAGTAGAGAAGAAAGAAAAAGAAGAGGGAGAGAAAGACGTGCGCCACAACAATCGTCGTCCACCACCTTAGCGGTGGCGGGTGCAATGACGGCCTACAACAGATAAAACTTCGGTGGCTGGCTAGACCGCGCCGCCAGCGGCGTTGACCTACCGTCCCAGCCCCGTAGGGCTAGGAACAGCCACCCTTCACCATCTCCTCTACAGCAAACATAAGCAGACCCAGATGTCTCGCTAGGAGGCGTTAGTACAGCAGCAGGCATCAGCGGCGTTCGAAATTGATTTACAGGATAGAAAAGGCGCTGTATCTGTCACAATTCTCCGCGGACACATGTACCACGCCATAAAGAAAAAGAGGAAGGTGAGAGTAAAAGAAGAGAGGGAGATAGAGGTGCCGTAGTGGAGGGCTTCGATCCAACGCGCTATAACGGCTTTCGCCTCATCGCACTTTAGGGGTCCAAAATAATAATAATAATAATTGGTTCACAGGAAAGGAAAGGCGCAGTATCTGTCACACTTGTTTCTGTGGACACCTGAACCGCGCCGTAAGGGTAGAAAGGAAGGTAGGACTGAAATTTGAAAGAGAGAAAGGGGAGCCGTAGTGGAGGGCTACGGAGTAATTTCGACCACCTGGGGATATTTAACGTGCTCTGACATCGCACAGCACACGACGCCTCTTCGTTTCGCCTCCATCGAAACGCAGCAGCCGCGGTCGGGTTGAAATGGTCCAAAAAGCCCTCTAGAATGTTAAGGTGAAAGCCTTTAATGGCTCATGCTGTCTTGGACAAAGTGTGTCCCGCTTTTGCGGTGTTCTGATTGGCCGAGGCGGGATGCGTCCCTGCCATCTGCAATGCCACATAATGTTTAACCTACACCAGCTACACCAGTGTAGCAAATCTTTTATACCTACAATGGATTTCTGCTGCAGTGGTGTAGGTGGTGTAGGGTAAAGAAATGGCCCTATTTGAACGCGCCAATTAAGGAACGCCATGCGACAGTAGCGATGCTGTACCGTCCTAACTCACACTTGCCGAAGAAAGTGTGATAGATACTGCACCTTTCCTTTCCTGTAAACCAATTATAATTATATGTAGCACTGCAACGAACGCCGATAGAAGTAGTCTCATCTTGTCTAGCGTTCCTGCCATCTGCAATCCCAGACTTGAACATGCGACAAGGAACGCCACGCGACAGGAGCGATGGTGTACCGTCCAAACGCACATGCACGTGTCGCAGAAAGTGTGACAGATACGGCACCTTTCCTTTCCTGTAAACCAATTATAGTTATATGTAGCACTCCAACGAATGCCGACAAGAGGCTAACAATGGGAGGCAAATTATAGGATAGGAAGGATAGGCTTTCGCCATTCTCCTCTTAAGAGACATCTAAGAGACCCTCTAATTTTTTTCAAGTGAAGTTCAAGCCGCCACATTTGTTGCCAACGGCATTGTCACCACTACGTGACAGTATATACAATATATATATATATATATATATATATATATATATATATATATATATATATATATATATATATATATATATATATATATATATATATCTTGTAAGGTAGCACTTGCACGAACGTCTGTTCTTTTCTATAACCAGCTGGCACACAGCGCGCGACGCTCCGAGCAGTGAGTAGTCAGCGATGATGATGATGATGATGATGGATCTATACAGATGAAAGAGGTGAAGTTCGCGCACTGCGCTCACAATATATATATATATATATATATATATATATATATAAAGGTCTCATAAAGGTCTGGAGACATATCGTCCCGTCAAAGATGCTGTCTTTGTGACTCAGCTATTTAAGTACGCCTGCAGAAGTTGCCCGGTCGCACCTTTGTACTTAGTTCTACGGGCAAGCGATGCCAAGCTATGCAGCCACAGATTACGACTTTCGAATCCAATCGGGTCATTACAGGTGCGTTTTAAATGGGGGACAAACGGGACGAAAAATATCTCCAATAGTGCAATCGACTCGATTGACCTAATTGAGTCTTGACTACCTTGACTAACCTGTTATTGTGTTGTTGCTTTGAATATTTGTGTGTGTTGTAAATAACAAAAAAAAATTATTTCCCTTGTACTGCCGATTTCACTGAAGTTTTTCATTTGATTATTGTACAAAATGTTCGATTTTTCTACCCCTGGCTCTCATGATTATTGTGTTCTAACTGTGTATAATTAATGTAATAATATTATTGTTGGCCCTCCTGCTTGGGCCCACCAAAGGGCCTGCAGTATACTGTAAAAAAATAAAATAAAATAAAATAAAATTTTCAGCAGCTAGATATATACTTACGAAATCCGCAGAGTAGTCCATAAAATCCTGGAGGACAGGCACATGTCCCATTGTAACGCACTCCTCCGTTTAGGCAGGGTAGAGGGCGGTACCATGCTTCTGCATTAAAGCGGGCAGCCAAGAGTTAAGAGCGCTGGCAGAAGCTGTCGTGACGCTGGGACTAAGTCGACCCGGCCTTCAGACTCCGGGTTGATGAAGGATTGAATCTTCGAAGTTGGTAAAATATATACAAGCAAGTTTACTGGCACTTTGAGAAAACATATTTACATGAAAAAGAAGGGTATAAGTTCTGCGGGCAAGTACAAAAAGCGGGCAGCCAAGAGTTAAGATCGCTGGCAGAAGAAGCGCTTGGACTAGCACACAAAAATGGCGAAATCCGGTCGTCCTGGTGTACTACAGTGGAACTGTAGAGGCATTTCCACGAAGGTTGCCGAGCTCAGGACCCGACTGCGATTTAACAAGCTTCGGGTGTGGGCTATGTTACTTCAGGAAACGAACGCCTTGCCATCTATTCCTGGCTTCAGCGGCTACGTGTCTCCTTCAATGACCGACCGTCGCGTGCAGACTGCTTCTCCCCCGGGAAAGGCGGCGATATATGTTGAAACGAGTATTCCTCATGTACGCCTTTCTCTCGAAAACTGGTGCACATCATACCAAGAGGTAGTAGCCGTTGCTGCGAAATTTCTGAAAGGAACCGTTGTTCTTGTTTCTTATTACGTTCGACCAACTGGAGGCGCCTCTTCCCGTATTAATCTTGGCTGGTTATTAAGTGTTCGTCGCCAATACCCCGGGTGTCTAATTTTAGTCGGAGGCGACTTTATTGGGGGTATCCGACTGCAAGCCCTCGTGGTAGGCGTGTGCGGGACGCCTTCACTGATGCCCTTTTGTTCTGCTTAATCACCCTGGGACAGCAACACGGCCTGTGCGTCACATACATAGTGCTGCCTATGCTCCAGACTTGACGTGGTGGTTGGGCGCAGGAACTCCCTCATGGCACATGGAGCCGGACTGCTGGGGAAGTGATCACCACCCTATCTTCATCGGTCTCCATCCCTCCCGTCTCCGCCCTTTACGCCGCAAATGTTCTGTGATAAACTGGGACAGCTTTCGCTCATGTCTCGACAGTATGTCTTTAGACTCGCCGTCACTCCTTGTTGACCGTATACAGAGAGCACTAAACAGCGCTACGACTACTACCTGGATTGATGTAGGTCGACCGGCACCAGATCTCGGCCTGCTTAACTTGTGGGCAACCCGCCGTCAAGCTGAGCTGGCTGCTACGCGAGACCCTACTTCGGGGCAGGCACGTACACGACTGAATTATCTTACCGCGAAGGCTCGGAGATATGAACGCGATCTCTCGCGACGCCAGTGGCATGCATGGTGTGAACAATTTTCTGATAAATCATCGAATGCCTCAATCTGGCGAACGTTTCGTGCAATGGAACATGGTCGTCGTTCTACTGACGCAGCAGCAACAGCATGCTTTGCGGCTAATCTGTCGCCGGGTGATTTCGCAAAAGAAGCTGCTCGAAAATTTTTCCCAAAATACGATATACTGCCTCCTTCAGCTGTAAACCTTAATATGGCAGGTATACCTGCAGACGCATGGAAACTACCATCTGCTGCCGACGCAGATGGAATTGCGAGCCCCTTTTCGATGTGCGAGCTGCTGGCTGCAATTGACGATGCGAAACGGAAAACAGCGCCCGGCCTGGACAAAATTCAATATGAGGTTTACAAGAACCTCAGTACTGCTGCACTTCCTCAACTACTAGACACCATAAACAAAGTGTGGCTTGATGGTGTCGTACCCGAGAGCTGGAAAACCGCTGTCGTGATCCCTATTCCCAAACCTGGGAAGCCTCCAACGGACCTCGCCAACTTGCGACCAATCTCCTTAACATCAACGCTTTGCAAGCTCGCAGAGAAAATGCTAGCCACACGACTTTCTTGGTGGCTTGAACAGCACGGTTTCTATCACCCTGCTCAAATTGGATTTCGTCCATACATAGGTTCAGAGGACGGGTTGGCTGTCTTGGCCTCAGCAGTTCTGTCATCATATTAGCAATGGATGTTGAAAAGGCATATGACAACATCAGTCATGCTGCAATCCTGAATGCCATTGACATGCTCCATCTCCCTCCGAGACTACGCACTTTTGTCGCATCATTTTTGGACGGACGAAAATTTGCAATACGCCTCAGCGGTGACACTGTTGGTTCATTCGTTTCACTACGTGGCGTGCCCCAGGGATCAGTATTGTCTCCGACGTTATTCAATATTACTTTCATCCCATTGGCGTGGCGCTTACATGATATCCCTGAAATCAAGTTTTTGCAGTACGCAGATGATATCACGGTATGGAGCACTCACCATGATCTTCTCACTCAAGAGGCCGCCCTTCAGTCAGCATTAGACGTAACCTCTGATTACGCATCCTCCATTGGCCTTCAACTTTCAGTGTGTAAAACTTCATACACGTCAGTCGCCAACCGCTGGGGACGCCGTAAACTTGCCTCAAATCCAATTCGTCTCTCTCTATCAGGCACCCCAATACAAGAAAGTTCGAGCCTGAAAATTCTGGGCTTAACAATTCACCAATCAGGATCAGCGACTGCTTGGCTCTCTCAGGCAAAAAAGCAAGCACTTCAAACTATAAGTTTAATAAGAAGAATTGCACCTAAAACGGGTGGCGCTGGCTCGTCTGTTGCACG
The DNA here is from genome assembly GCF_055883805.1 of Amblyomma maculatum. Taxonomy (NCBI): domain Eukaryota; kingdom Metazoa; phylum Arthropoda; class Arachnida; order Ixodida; family Ixodidae; genus Amblyomma; species Amblyomma maculatum. The sequence goes on from NC_139345.1 coordinate 84,775,325, forward strand.
CCAGTTAGTGAGGGCGGTTCTGCAGCCCCGTATTGTTTATCAGGCCCAGTTCCAGCATCTTACAAGGGCACAATGGGATCGCCTTGAAGTCGTAAATCGAGAAGCTATGAGGACTATAACATGCCTTCCACGAATCACAGCGGTCGTAGCGTTACAGGAGAATGCGCAGCTCAACACCATCGATGAACTGGTGCAGCAGCGCCGAGATGCTCGCAGACTCAAGGCCACTTTGTCACATTCCACGCAAGCACTGAGGGCGTATGCAACGTCACACATTATTCTTCAGCCACCTGCGCCAGTTCTCCCTCCCTGGAAATTTATACAGTTAGGAGACAACAAGCCAACTGACATCCGCAGACCGACGTCTGCCAACTCTGCATCGTTGCTACGCCAGAGCTTTGAAGAGCAAGATACTAACCTGCCTCAAGATTCCATAGTAGTGTACGTAGATGGAAGCCTGCAAGGCTGTGAAGCCAAAACGGCAATCCACTGTCCACGGAGACCTAGCCTGAATCAGACAACTACGTTTCAGCTTTCGGAACCACTTACATCTTTCTGCGTTGAGCTTGTGGCAGTTCAAGAGGCACTCTGCTCAGTGACTTCTATAACCATGCTCCCTACAGCCCACATTGTCATCCGCACTGACGCACTTCAAGCAGTACGTCTGCTCCGACGTGTCAGCCGCTGCCCAAAAATTTGCCAGGACATCCACCAGCTTGCGGCGCGCATCCCACAGTCAATACGCATTGAGTGGGTCCCACGGGATCTGCTGCCTTCCCAAAGTCAAGCTGATTTTGCAACCCGCCTCGTGAACCAAGACGCATCAATCCCACGGCTTCTCGAAGTCGACGACGCTACCCTCCTTTTGTCAAGAAAGGAGCACCTCCGGCGCCGCACACGTGCACTTATCCCTCCGTGTGCGATATCCCTTCCCCGCGGTCTCACCCATGCAGAGGAGGTTGCGCTTAGGAGGATCCGGGTCGGTGTTGCCCTTACACCAGCAGTAACCAGGACGTGGTCATACTTCCAACACTTATATCCTCGCCCAGGATGCCCGATCTGTAACAACGAAGATGTCGAGGCCGACATCCACCACTTGCTGTGGGACTGCCCAGCACTCAAGCCAACACGAATCCGGCACCTGAGAATAGCTGGCCTTTCAGCAACCAATCCTGCCTCATACGTCACTTGGACGCAGGGACCTCATCATCGCTCACTTCTGGACTTCATAAAATCAGCCAACCTTTTTCCATTCATTTAATCATTTATTCATCCTTCATCTCATAACCTACTGATGCCCTAAGGCAATAAATATCGCCTTAAAAAAAAGTACAAAAACGGACGCTATTCTTCATGTTTTCTATTTATTTATTCAGGCTGCGTGCCGTTCAACTCTTCGGTATTTCTCTGGGTGTGGGTGCTTAATTATTGGAAACCTGAACTGGGAAATCAGAAAGCAGAGGACATTGACTGGATCAATTTGGATATTCGGATGCAAAAGATGCGTACAGTGGACCTTCAGGTGTAGGTGGAAGAAAATTTCGGAAAGGAATCGCTCGACAATCAATCAAGAGGAGGCGTCATTTCTTTTAGTAGCGAGATGACAGTGCCTTAGAATGCACAGCTATATAATAAATATTCGCAAGGCGATGGTTTGCAAGCAGTATATGGGACATCTAAAAAAAATATTGGGCAGAAGTTTATAGAATATGTGTTATTCATCGTGATGTCAAGGCAGGCACAAAACGCTACCCCAAAGCCTGGTGGCTAAGGTATAGCTGATGTAAGGTGAATGCATCTGCACTAGGAGCTAGAAATTAAGACAGAATTACTGGAAAAGAGGGAGGGGGGCATCTCGGGGGCGTTTGCGAAGTAAACATATTGTTACCGGGGAACGCATGAACGATGAAGTGATGTGCTCACAGACGACGACAGGGGAATGCGGGAACGACGAAATGTTCTAGAAGACGACGACGCAAACGGAATGGATGCTGGACGGCCCCTGAAGTATGCGCAGAGTTCCGCTCATCGCAGCATAAGTTTCAATATATACTTCTCCGTAGCACCTTGGTGGAGGTCGCGGGTTCGCGACGATCTCACGCTGGATCTCCGCAGTGACTGTCACTTCGGAACCGTCACGATAACAACCGACGCGGCTCCATCTACCTCTGCAACGCCAACTATCACCCCCGTGATCCTAGCCCATTATGTGGTACAGATGAGGTGGATGTGTAGGACTGGTGCTCGCTTTATGAGCATGTAAGCCAGCCGATCAGGTGGCACGCCACGCTGATGCTGGCCAATGTCATTTTCTACCTCCCCGGCACCGCACGCATGTGGTTCTCAACACACGAAGCATATATTCCCTCCTGGGATGTTTGCAAAGAAAAACTCCGTGACCTGTTCAGAAAGCCCGTTCGCCGTCAGCTCGCCGCCAAGAGGGACTGACCACTCGAGGCCCAAACATCTACCGAGCCTTACATCACCTACATCCGAGACGTTTCGTTTTGGCCCTGTACCGTAAAGTTGATAAAGACATGACCGTAGCTGATAACGTGAGGCACATCCTCGAAGTCATAGCCGACGATACATTTATTCTTCTACTCTGTCGGGACTGATCTACGGTTGACTCCGTTCTACATGCTTGTCGATGCTTCGAGCAGGCCAAACACCGACGAATTGTGCACCTCTTCGACCGGCTCCTCAACACCGGCTCTAGCTCCACGTGCGAGGATCTGCCGACCCTAAGACAGCCTTCAAACCCTGAAAACGTGACTCGCCTCTTGAGTTGTGAACTGGAAGCACTCGCTCCTGGTGCATCCTACCCGCCCTTCTCGAACGGCAACCTAGCGACTATATCTTTTATTGAAGCCGTCATCCGTCAGGCGGTTGCCAACTTGGGCGTCCCCTGTTGCCGCACCGTGGAATACCATAGTTCGAGCCCTGTCCCTCCCATGGTCGCTTCCGCTACGCTCCGCAACACGTACACGGAACGTTACGGATACCGCAATCCTGATGAGTGGCATACCACTGAAGATCGACCGATCTGCTTGACGTGCTCGCGTTTTGGCCATATCTCTCGCCACTGCCGCAGCCGCTGTTCCTCACTACCTCGACCTCTCACTTAGGTTGACCGCTACTCCGACTATGGCCCCAGCCGTTTCTCCCCTCGTTATGAGTCGCCCCGTACCGAGACCGCTCCACCTAGTTCCTCCTGCGTCCAGTCGCTCTCCCTCCCCGCCAACCCGCCGTTCCCATTCGCCTCTTCCTCGCCGCTGTTCCTCACCGTCCTCCACTAGCCTCTCCATGGGAAACTAGCTAGTGCAGCTCCCGGAGGTGACGCTGTATTGGTACTTCGACCTGGGAATCCTCTACTGCCCATTTATTCGCCCTGTAGTCTCCTCTTCCTCTTTGTGGATGGTGTTCCTGTCTCTGCCCTCATTGACACTGGTGCCCAAGTCTCGGTCATGAGCTCATCTTTTTGCCATCGCCTCAAAAAAGTAGACACCTGCCGCTTCGCCCACCTTTCGTGTTACCAATGGCAGAACAGCTGCCGTCACTGCCCTGTGCACTGCCCGAGTCACCCTTGCCAGTCATCACATCCGTGTTTTGTTCACCGTCCTCAACCAGTGCCCTCACAATGTGATCCTCGCTCTTGACATTTTAACTGCCCACTCTGCCCTTATCGACTGCTCCAGTGGCCTCCTGGACCTACCTGTCTGCTCAGATCATCCTCAATCTGCAGCCCGCCTTCGCTCCACCGAGTTCGTTCGCCTGCCCCCCCCCCCCCCCCCCCGACTCTGCTGTTTACCTACCTCTGTCACATTTCCCGCCCGTGTCTGACGATGACTATGTTACTTGCCCCATCACCAAGGTCTTTCTTCACCGCAACGTCGTTCTTCCCCACCTCACCGTACACGTTACCCAGACTAGCACCTACCTTCCTATTCTGAACTTCAGTCTGTCGCCCCAAGTTCTCGCCAAAGGAATATTCCTTACTACCTTGTCCCCTCTAAGAGACTGCACCATCTCTGCTCTTATGCCTGGCCCACCTTCAAGCGTCTTTCAAGCACCCGTATTTCCCATCACAATTACTGAGCCTATTTCCACGATGATTGCCTCTGGCCTCAGCCCCGAGCACACTCAGGACCTGCACAACCTTTTGTTGTCCTTCATTGGCATGTTTTGCTTTGCCACCGGTTTTCGGGGTCAAACATGAGTTGTGACTCACCGCATTGACGCCGACGATGCAAGATCTATACATTGGAGGCCTTATCGCGTGTCCCTTTCTAAGCGTCAAGTCCTCCCAGCAGGAGATCGACAAGGTGTTGGCCAACGATATCATCGAACCTTCGAAAAGCCCCTGGGCATCTTCTGTCGTGCTCGTTAAAAAGAAAAACAACAGTGAGCGCTTTTGCGTCGACTATCGACATTTGAACAAGATCACAAAGAAGGATGTCTACCCGCTTCCGCGAATAGATGATGCCTTGGATTGTTTACATGGAGCTACTTTCGCCATCGACCTTCGTAGCGGCTACTGACAAATCTCTGTTGACGAACGACGAACAAGACCGCGAGAATACAGCTTGCGTCACACCTGATTAACTTTACCAATTTAAGGTCATGCCTTTTAGACTTTGTAACACCCCTGCCACGTTTAAACGGATGATAGACTCCTATACTCCACGGCTTCAAGTGGACGACTTGTCTATGTTACTTGGATGACGTGATTTTTTTTCTCGCCCTCGATTGAAAGCCACCTCTGTCGCCTTTCTTCTACCTTGGCACTTTTCCGCCGTGCCGGACTTCAACTGAACTCAAAGAAGTGCAAATTTGGTCACCGCGAACTTAAAGTGCTTGCCATTTGGTGCATGCCACCGGCGTGCAGCCTGATTCCGACAAAGTTCGCGCTGTCAGTGCTTTTCCATCTCCCCGTTCACCCCGTGATGTCCCGAGTTTTATAGGACTGTGCTCTTATTTTCGCCGGTTCGTCCCGACCTTTGCAGCCATTACTCGCTCTCTCACAAATATGCTGAAGAAGGGCGTTTCTTTCTCTTGGGCACCAGAGCAGGCTAATGCATTCTCCAGCCTCACCGCTGTTCTCACCAATCCTCCTATGTTAGCCCATTTCAACCCGTCTGCCCCGACAGAACTTCGCGCCGACGCCAGTGGCCACGGGATTGGTGCCATTCTTGCCCAGAGACAACACGGCAAACATTGCGTGATTGCGTACTCCAGTCTTCTCCTATCTTCAGCGGAGCAGAACTATTCTATTACGAAACGGGAGTGCCTGGCTCTCGTTTGGGCCATTAGAAAATTCCGACCCTACTTGTTTGGCCGACCCTTCACTGTTATGACTGAACACCACGCCTACTGTTGGCTGCCTTCCTCAAGGATTCTGCTGGCCGCCTCGGCCGCTGGGCACTACACTTGCAGGAGCATACCTTTTCCGTTGTACACAAATCTCGTCGGCCCCACCAGGATACAGACTGCCTGTCACGCTGTCACGCTGTCCCGTCGGTCCCCCTTCCCCTACAGACCATGAGTCGGACCTCTGTGTCTTCTCTATATCCGACTTCTCCCACATCGCCGACGAGCAGTGCTTGGACCCAACCCTCAGTTATCTCATCGACCGCCTCAGCAGACAGCAGTGACTCTACCCTTGCCCTGCCCTTCCTGCAAGGGAACACGCTGTACCGCCACAACATGCGACCTGATGGCACTGTGCACTTGCCGGTCGTTCCCCCAACGCATACTATAGTGCTCTAGAAGATTCCAGAGCACTATACCTACGCTCTGTCGTTCTCGAACAAATGCATGACGTCCCTACAGCAGGTCATCTTGGCCTCTCGCGCACATACGACCGCGTGCGCCAGCGTTTCTTCTGGCGTGGTCCAGCGTTATGTAGCCGCTTGTGACCTCTGTCAATGCCGGAAGAAACCCCCTGTTTTGCCTCCTGGACACCTGTAGCCGATTTCCATCCCAACAGAACCGTTTTCTTGAGTGGGCCTTGACCTCCTAGGGTCCTTCCCGAAGTCCTCGTCAGGAAACAAATGCATCACTGTGGCCACCGATTATGCCACGCGGTACGTGATCACCCTCGCCATTCCAACCAGCTGCGCCACTGACGTTGCTGACTTCCTTTTTCACGACGTCATACTCCACCATGGTGCTCCCCGTCAACTATACTTACCTACCGTGGCCGCTGTTTCCTTACCCAAATTGTTTACGAAATACTTCGTTCGTGCTCCGTTCGTCACAAGTTCACTACGGCCTATCACCCTCGCCCCGCCGGGGTGGTGCAGTGGTAAGACGCCCGACTATTGTGCCGGTTGTTGTTGTTGTTGTTGTGGCTGCAGGAAGAAGGAAAAGAAAATGCACGGGCCTGCTACTGGCTCTGTAGCTGAGCCACCTCCGCTACCTCGTGCAGACAGAAGACAAAATAGAGAAGAAAAGGAAGAGGGAGAGAAAGACGCGCGCCGCAACAACAGCCGTCGTCCACCACCGAAACGGTGGAGGGTGCAATGACGACCTACAACAGATAAAAATTATGTGGCAGGCTGGCCCCCGCTTCAAGCGGCGGTGACCCACCTGTCCCAGCCCAACTGGGGAGTACTGGGGCTGGCCCCCGCTTCAAGCGGCGGTAACCCACCTGTCCCAGCACAACTGGGGAGTATTGTGCCGGAGTTCCCGGGTTCGAACCCGACCGCGGCGGCTGCGTTTCGATGGAGGCGAAACAAAGTGGCGTCCGTGTGCTGTGCGATGTCAGCACACGTTAAAGATCCCCGGGTGATCGAAATTACACTGCAGCCCTCCACTAAAATGTGACAGATACTGCGCTTTTCCCTTCCTGTGAACCAATTATTGTTATCACCCTCAGACGAACGCCTTACGGAACGTCTTAACCCCACACTCACATACATACTCGCCATGTACGTATCCGACGGTCATCGCGACTGGAACATTAGCCTGCCATTTGCCACCTTCGCATTCAACTGTTCGCGCCATGATACTGCTGGGTGCTCTCCCTTCTATCTTCTCTTTGGAAGAGACCCCTTACTGCCCTTCGACACTTTGCTTTCCGCCGCTAGCCTCGTCACTACTTATGCCAGAGACTCCCCTGATGGGGATGGTACAGGGCGGGGGCTTGCCTGCCACCGAATTTTTATCTGTTGTAGGCCATCATTGCACCCGCCACCGCTTTGGTGGTAGACGACGGCTGTTGTTGCGGCGCGCGTCTTTCTCTCCCTCTTCCTTTTCTTACTTTTCTATTTTCTTTTCTGTCTACCGCCGGGGTTGTGCAGTGGTAAGACGCCCGACTACTGTGCCGGAGTACCCGGGTTCGAACCCGACCTCGGCGGCTGCGTTTCGATGGAGGCGAGACGAAGAGGCGTCGTGTGCTGTGCGATGTCAGCGCACGTTAAAGATCCCCAGGTGGTCGAAATTACTCCGTAGCCCTCCACTACGGCTCCTCTTTCTCTCTTTCCACTTTCACTCCCATCTTCCTCCCTTCCCTTACGGCGCGGTTGCGGTGTCCACAGAAATCAAGTGAGACAGTTACCGCGCCCTTCCCTTCCTATAAATAAATCAGTTTTTTTTTTCTCTCTCCTGTCTGCGCGAGGCAGCGGAGGTGGCTCAGCTACGAAGCCAGTAGCAGGCCCGCGCACTTTCTTTTCCTTGTTCCTACAGCCACAACAGCATTAACAACAACGATACAATCGCTCGAGCCGATGCCGCTCGCCAGGTTGCTCATCACAAGCTGTCTCTCAAGAAGCTCAAAAACGCCGCTACGACGCTCACCACCGTGATTTTCAAAATCGTCCCGGATCTCTGGTGTTGCTCTGGCTTCCGTCCCGTCGTGAGTGGTTGTGTGAAAAACTTCTGCCGCACTACACAGGTTCTTATCGTGTATTACGCCCAGTGACTGACGTAACCTATGAAATTACACCGCTCCGCCCAAAGTCACCGTCCGCTAAACCATCTTCCGGAAGAGTACATGTGACCCGCACGCCTAACCGAGACGTTGCCTTTTGCAGGGGGGACAGTGTTACCGGGGTACACGTGACCGATGAAGTAGTGTGCTCAGAGACGACGACGACCGCCGAGGAACGCGGGAACGACGAAGTGTTCTAGAATACGATGACGCAGACAGAGTGCATGGATGCTGGACGGCCCCTGAAGTGTTTGTGCCGAGTTCCGCCCATCGCAGCGCACGTTCCAATAAATACTCCCCCTAAACAGTATTATAGCAAAACCTATATCTGTACGGGTTTTTTTTTTTTCGCTCCTGATTATTTCAGCCATAATTGCGCAGCCATGCGACATTCATTACTGCGTAATTCGATTTTACATTTTGCCGCTTCTGTGCACTCTGTTCAGACAATTTGTACAAGGAACACAGCATTGAGACTTCGCAAGTATTGCCCGAACTTTAATGTCCGCTGCCGCTGCACAAACAAAATTATAAGACTTGCATTAATTCGTCTCAGCTAGGCATATAGTATAAAGAAAGGAATAGTTTTCAGTCGCTGCTTCAGGTACTCAACGCGCGCAAGACTGGTTTTGAGTAGCGTTGTGACGTCCCATCGCGCGAAGAACCATCCCCAGAGAACTGAATTTTTGGTTTTGTTTGGCTATTTCCAGCATTTTAAAATACTTTCATTTGTTGTTTTGGACAGTGTACGTCGTTGTGGACAGAATAGACTTTAAAGAATGTGATGCGCTATCAACTTATAATTTCCCAGAAACCAGCTTATTCGCTTGTAGAAACCAGAAACCAGCTTAGTCGTTTTTATCAATATTTTGGGCATATAAGACATGCCTGTGCATAAGATGCCTTCCGCAGATAACAAAGCTAGCAAGGCATATCTTCGTGGTATATTTTGGTATTGAAACGTCTGAAGAGACAGATTAATGCGATTTCTTATACGTAGGCGTTTTTAGAACAGCCCATTCCATAAATATGCGCGTTGCTTATTTTATTGCATGGCGCACTATTCGCCTGTATTGAGCAATTGCACAGATTTATTGTTATATGCTAGGCCACGCTGAGGGCTTTAGTCCACTCAGGAGTAATTGTGTGGCTTTTACGCTGCTTCAAATGCGACAAACATGGTTTGAGAAGAACGCTACGTTTCGAGGCTAATTTTGTATCAGTTCATTTCTTTCTATTGTCAGTGCTTCATCGTAAATGAAGTGCTTTTCAGTCCAAACAGCGGCCACTTCCAAAGTTAAAAAAAGGTGGACCCGTCCTCTGGAGGCAAGAAAATGATTCTACGCTACACCGGTCGCTAAACCTCAAAGCGTTTTTATAGATCACATTTCCAGCGCATTCTAGTACGGCGCTGTCATTTGTAGCGACACAGTACATTTCACATTCACGAGGATTTTGCTACTATTCACCCACATACATCTCAGCGTTAAAACAATCCTATTAGAGGGTTTTATGCATTACAATTATAGAAATACCATTTTATTTTTTCTATAATGTTTTATTATTTCTAGCAGCAGTCGCGTACTACAGTGCACCATTTCGTATGGCAGACTTAAAGTTGTTTCAGCAAAATTTAATATGCATCAGTCTTACAAACATACAAGTAAGTGCAGCTATCGCTGCGAAAATCTGACTTACCATTGCTAAATGCCTGCGCAGGTATTCTGAAAATAACAATACTGAAATATAGACATGGCCTCCATGCAGAATAATCCACTATCTGCTTTATCTATTATGAAATGTTTGGTACTCTAGCAGTCTCGCCGAGAAAAAGACGGGTTGATTGCTAAAACGCGAAACTTACGTGGAATCCCTTTTCGCGTCATTACAATTTTTATTTTTCAAAACGCTGTGCTGTTGCTCAGTAACATTAAACACAGCGATGCTCCGCGTAAACCGTAGTCATGCACTACGCAACTCTACCGGGCGCAACTCTTAAAAAGGACATTAAGCAATTCCAGCAGATTTGACTGGTTTACCATTGAGGGAAGCAATCAACCAGAGAGACATATCGGTTGGTTCGCTGTTTCCATCAGATTTGCAAGTAGAAGCAGTGCCAACATCACTCACTATTGAGTGCTCCTACCCGAAACTGCACCTTCGCCAAGCAGGCACTGTCTTTGCAGCAGATACACTTACCTGAAGAATCGGCCCTCCTCTGCCAGTGCCCCCAAGATAGGTAGCACGAGCATCAAGCACAGGCCCGTTTTGGTCAAGAGCCCAACCATTTCGCAACACTGTGCCTTCCGCTGTCAAACCTATTCGCAACAGACTGATTCTCGTGGTTGCCTACCGTCGCATATATTACATGCCACTGAAGAGCGCAGGGTGTGCGTTGCTCTGCGTGTCGTTGGGCGTGGGTATATATTTTAGCTGGAAACTAAGACGACGCCGCGCAGTCGCGTGACTGAGTGGCTCTCAAGATAGCCACCCCCCCCCCCCATCCACCTTCCTGTCCCTCAAGATAGTCCCCTGTCAACGGATCCGAGCCGGCCACTTGACGCTGGCAGATCGCTGATAACTGCGCGAGCGCGCACACAGTACGGTGAAAGAAACGATGTGAGACAAGACGTGGAGACTTATGGGCCATGGCGTACCATCCGCAGGACAGTTGCTACCGCCATCAGCGTCGCGATATCCTGGACCGCCGTGGAGACAATGAAATTAGGGCGGACGTGCGCCTCCCCTCATGGACTCGTCGGAAGCCATGATACCGCACGGTTGCCGGCCGTCGCTTCCGCTGCATTGTGTCTGGCCACTAGCAGACCGGTGCAAGACAAAGAGTTACTTCGCGGATACAGTCACCTCCACCAATCCCCAGGTTGGCTTAGCGGCACGAACAAGCTGGTCACATTCTAGATGGGCTGCCTTTGCTCGCGGACATCATGCAGCTTGATCCTCACTTAGCGAGCTCTGCTCTAAAAGCGTCACAAGAAGTATGCGTTTCTGTCCGGATTCATTGCTGCTGTGCAACACCCGGACGCTTGTTAAGGCGACTCAGGCTATCAGAGACGCCGTAGTGTAGGACTCCAGAAATTTCGGCCACCTGAGTCCTTTAACGTGCACTGACATCAAACAGCACACCGGCTCATCGATTTCCGCCTCCAATGAAAAGCTGCCACCGTAGCCGAGATTCGCTCCCGCATCCTAGGGCATAGCATTCAAGAGCCCTAACCACTGCACCTACGTGGCGCGGCAGTACATTACTTCTGGCATACGGTTTCCGAACATGACGAAATATGACAACAGTTTCGGACATCTGCGATAATAACGCGTTTCTGCTTCCTTAAAGCCTTTGAATTTTGTAGAGTCTTCTTAGGGCAGAATGCATGCGCAATATTTTCTTTTTTCTTTGAGAGGAGCGCGGTAGTTACTGCCAGGATCACCTAAGAATTTTTTCTTGTGCCGAGCTCCTTTGAGACGGGAGGGTAAGGAGGAATCGAACCAAGACGCCGAGCTGTGCGGACGTGCGCCGTATAGGCTCTGGCCTCGCGACCAGTTTTTGTCACATTTCTGTGACTTTGGCCCTGTGAACAGTGTTAAAGATTCGGAAGGGTGTTCCATGCCAACCGATACCGGATTTCGCCTGGTACGACCACTGACAATCCATTTTTCGGAACTTTAAGTACCAGCACTTGGTGAACCGCGTTTGGCCTAACGTTAGGCCAAACGCCGGTGTCGAGCCACCGGGACCCGCGCTCGCTTTCGCGAGTCACCGAGGATACTTGCATCATGGTCTACACCGTAGAGGGTGAAGACGTTACTCCGGAGCAGCTTGCCGAAGGAGGATGGCAGACTGTACTAAACCTGCAAGAACGCTACCGGCGCCGTGGCCCGAAGGAAGACGGCCAAGCGAGCCAAGACCTGACGGACGCGCGCGTTCCTCATAACCAAGGCAAGTCCAAACCTTCTCCTCTCGAAAATCGGAGGAAACCACCTACCCGACGTAGAAAGGCACCGCTCCCACGGCTACCAGCAGACGACTATAAAGTAGTCGTTAGGCCTAGAGGCATGGACTTGCGCACCGTCGCGCCACGCAACCTTCTCAGAGCTACCTGCATAGCGGTTAACCTACCGCTTCAAGAGGTGCTGGAACAAGACAGCCTTCGTGTTAACACAGTTAACAACACTTTCACGATAAGCACACCGCATAAGCTCAGGGCTTCGGTTTACAGTAACCTGCGACGGCTCAAGTTGGGCGAGAAAGAGTACGAAGTGACATCGTACGTGTCAGCGCCGGACGACTCTACTAGAGGCGTCATTTATTATGCGTATGACGGCGGAACTCCCGACGAGGTGCGACAAGGATTCCTGAAGCGCAACCAAGGGATTCCGGTGGTGGATGCTCGTCGCCTTGGCCAGTCAATGTCCATACTGGTGACGTTTGCCGGAAAGAAAGCTCCAGACGCCATCTACTATTGGGAGAGTACTTTCCGCGTACACTCGTACAGAGAGCAGGTGGAAACCTGTTTCAACTGCAGAAGAGTCGGCCATCGGGCGGATGTCTGCTACAAGCCCAGGACTGAAATTTGCCGCAGGTGCGGTGAAGGACACCTTCCGCCAGCCGAGGGGGAAGCTCACACCTGCACGCCGAAGTGCATTGTGTGCAAAGGAGCCCACAACACCGGGAGCAGGAACTGCAAACATCGCTTTGTAGAACGCCGCCCCAAACACAAGCAACAACACAAGAACCTGAACGATGAAGTCGACCAGCAGTCCGAACACACGCCGCGCTCAAGAGACAAAGCCGGTAGCCATTCGTCGAGCCACCATCGAGGAAACAAGACGCGCCACAGGTCGTCCTCCTTCCCACCACTGTCATCTAGCCAGGACGCCAGTTCGAGGCAGGGAAGCACGGACCGACGGCAGCGTTCGAGCAGGAGCAGGAGCAGAAGCAGCTCAAAGCAGGTGAGCTGGCCGGATACGGCTTCCCAGAATTACACCGCTCGGGAGAAGGAGCTCTTAGCTAAAATACAGTCCAGAGACGCAACCATTGCGCAAATGCAACGGGAAATAACAGAAATGAAAAGTCTATTTCGATCTTTGCAACCACCCGTAAAACCTACGCCAGTACCCCGTGCGCCTTCATCCACCACGCTAAGCGCCATACCCTCCACCAGTAATGCAATGGAGACGGACAGCCGCATTAACCTGAAAAGACCGGCTCCTTCCGACGAGAGTTCCGGATCGAAACGCGCTGCAGAAGCGTCTAAAGATGACAACCCGCAACCCACTACCAAATCTAAGTCAGCAGACAAGCTAAGAGCAGAATTGAGCGCACTCGAGAATAAATTTAGCGGTCTCGAGGAAAAAGTTAACGTTCTCACGCGCGAAGTAACTGAGCTGGGTTCAAACATCGCTGGTTTTTTTTCAGCAAGTAGTGCAGCGTCTCGCGGCCCTTGAGGCAAGCCGTAATGTAATGCCGGCATCCGCGACCGTGCCCGTAATTATTCCTCCCATGTCTCAAAATGGCCCCTCGCCAACAAATTGAGGTATGGCAGTGGAACTGCAGGGGATTCCGCAACAAACGGAGTAACCTGTTGTTTCACATCCAAAGCTTACCTAAACAGCCGGACGTAATAGCCCTTCAAGAAGCTAGCGGTCCGGCGAAATTACCGGGCTATAAAGCGTTTACTCACCCCTCGAACGCAGGGACGACGGCGACCATCCCATTCACAGCGACATTTGTTCAACGCAACATTACTGCTATACAACACACGATAGACAGTCCTAGCGAACAGTACACGCTACTTGAAATTGTGCCCAGAAAAAAGGGTGAGGCAAATCTTTTTATACTCAACCTATACAGTCCACCGAAAGACAGAGGGTCAGGAATTCCCGACCTACTGTGTAAAGCAACTCGACTCGCCGCAGGAACGCAGCTCCTTGTGGTGGGCGATTTTAATGCCCACCATTCGGCTTGGGGTTATCGGAAGAACAACCCCAAGGGTACAAAGCTGTGGCAGTCTATCCAGAACCTGGGCCTCACAATTCTTAACGATCCCCAAGAAATCACGCGGGTCGGCAACAGCATTAGCGCAGATACCTCGCCCGATCTCACACTAACCAAAAACATTAGCGACGCCTGCTGGTCCAACACCAGAAACACACTAGGGAGCGATCATTACATAATAGCTACAACATTTGACACAACATTTCACAAACTGCACCACATGCGCACACGCATCACCGATTGGGATAGGTTCAGACGCTTACGAGAGCAAACTGCCCCCAGTCAGATAAACAACCTAACGGAGTGGATTGCTGCACTTAAAGAGGACGTCAAGACCACCACGGTCGAGACGCCGACTGAGGAGCCGCACCACTCCAAACTCCTCCACATGTGGGAAGCGCATGCCAGCCTACTAAAACGTTGGAAGAGACAGAGACACAATAGAAATCTACGCAAGCGTATAGCGCAACTCGAGCGCCATATCGAAACGTACACTGTAGAGCTGCAGGAAAAACAATGGGGCCAAATCTGTGATAATATGAACGGGCAGCTTGGAAACAAAAAGACATGGTTCTTCCTCCGACACTTGCTCGACCCCACACAGACAAAATGCACACAGCGAGACCGACTCACGAAATTAATTCACCAATACCAGGGTACGGACGCTGAGCTACTTGCCGAACTGCGAACACGCTACCTGAGCACATCCCACACAGGCCCTCTACCCGCGTATGAGGGTCTCCCCAACGACACCCTAGACGCCGACATAGCAGATGCCGAGGTCTGGTTTGCTCTCAGCCAGCTCCGTACCACCACCGCGGCGGGACCTGACGGGGTGTCAAACAAAACGCTCCGAAACCTAGACCACACGTCTGTCGCGGCCCTGACGGAACTAATGAACACCTACTGGAGGGAAGGCGAGATCCCTCAGGAATGGAGGCACGCGCGGGTCACCTTCATCCCAAAACCAGGCAAGAAACTCTCGATCGAAAATTTGCGCCCCATCTCCCTCACGTCTTGCATTGGAAAGCTAATGGAACATGTCATCCTTAACCGACTGCAAAATTACGCGGAAGACCGCGACTTACTTCCTCCAACAATGATTGGCTTTAGGGCAAACTTGTCCACGCAGGACGTGATGCTACAGCTTAAGAAGGATGTGCTGGACCCTCCATGTGGAACTGGGACGAAGGCGGTACTCGGGCTAGACCTGAGCAGAGCCTTCGACAACGTCTCGCATGAGACAATCCTCACGAATCTCTCTCAATTGGACCCTGGTGAACGGATATTTAATTATGTCCGATCATTCCTATCAGAGCGGACAGCAGAGCTCACTCTAGGTAGCCTTAAATCAGATCCCATTCCTCTGGGAAGCCGGGGCACACCACAAGGCTCGGTGCTCTCGCCTTTCCTACTTAATCTTGCACTCATTACACTTCCCCCCAAGCTCGCTGCCCTGCCGGGGCTGCAGCACACCTTCTACGCGGACGACATCACCCTGTGGGTAACCACGGGGAATGACGGCCAAATAGAGGATACGCTGCAGCAGGCAGTCGACATAATCGAAACCTACGCGTCGGGAGCGGGCCTTGAATGCTCGCACGCAAAATCAGAACTGCTGGTTTTCAGGGCCAAGCCGCGAGGAAAAAATGCAAACCAGGCCCCCCCGATCGCCCTGAACGTATGTTTGAGAGGCCAACCGGTCAGGGAGGTTCAAACCATGCGCATACTGGGCATGTACATACAAAACAATCGCAAAAACACCGAAACAATCAACAGACTCACTGCCACGGTGAATCAGACTGTACGACTTATCAGACGAATCGCCAACAAAAGAAAAGGAATGAAAGAAAAAGATCTCTGTCGATTAGTCCAGGCTTTCGTACTGAGCAAAATTGTCTACTCTCTCCCGTACCTGCAACTGCAATTCGCGGAAAGAATGAAGGTCGAGAGCCTAATCCGACAGGCCTACAAGGCTGCCCTTAGGCTCCCGCACAGCACGTCTACGGAAAGGTTAGTGGCCCTTGGGGTTCACAACACACTTTCGGAGCTGTGCGAGGCACACCTTGTCTCCCAGCTCGGACGACTCACTCGCACGAACGCGGGAAGGTCCATCCTGCACAGACTACACATGTGCGAACAACTTCCAGAGAAGGACGCGAAAACACACTTACCTACACACATTAGGACAGCTCTATTCATTAAACCCTTGCCCAAGAATATGCACCCCGCGCACCACGAAGGCCGACGCATGGCGAGGGCTCGCGCCCTACATGCCAAGTACGGCCGACACGTCAATGCAGCATACGTGGACGCGGCGGAATATCGGCACACACAGATACAAGCGTTCGCACTGGCCGCTGTGAATGGGAACGGTTCTCCGTTGGCGGCCGCATCAATCGCATCCACCTCCTCCGAGACGGCGGAGGAAGCGGCCATATCCTTAGCTATTGCAAACACGTCCGCCAATATTATATTCAGTGATTCTAAAACAGCCATTCGCAATTTCGCGAGGGGTCGCATCACGTCTACCTCCCTCCGCATCCTCCAAAGCACCCCTACTCCGGTTAGGGAAATTGAACTAATCTGGGTCCCGGCCCACTCGTCTAATCCGGGGAACGAGGCGGCTCACGCGCAAGCCCGAGGTTTCGTCGACCGGGCAGTGAGCGCGCCCTCCGACCCGAATTTCACGAAGGACGGGTTAATTTCTTTTCATGACATTACCCATCACTTCAGGCTGGAAAGGCGCACATATCCGCCCCCCCCCCCCCCCAAATCTTTAACAAAGGCACAGGAAGTTACCTGGCGCCGACTACAAACACGCTCTCTCCTAAATCCGGCGGTGCTTGCCCTGATGTACCCAGGCCAGTACAATCCAACCTGCAGTAAATGCGGCGAAAGAGCGACATACGATCATATTCTCTGGAACTGCGCAAATGATCCACCTGCGGTGGAATTAATACAGCTCCCTTCTCCCGAGCAGTGGGAAGCCGTGCTGGTCAGCTCGGACCCGCAGATTCAACTACGGGCCATCGAGCGGGCTAATAAGGTCGCCGCCAGCCATGGACTAGCGGCCATCTAGTACGTCTCTCCATCGACCTGCTTGAGCGACGAAATAAATGTTTTCCAATCCAATCCAATTCTTGTGCCCGTTTCTTTGCGGTAGTGCTTTCACGTTCTAAAACGGTCGTGTGCTGCCTGCCAAGGCAGCCGACTAATGAAAAGTTACTTGGACTACTTCTTCTTGGAAATTAGGCGTCTCCGGTGGCATCATGCAACCTACCTGAACGAAGTTAAGCTTAACGAAATTAAATCCATGTGCTGTGAGCTTGTGTTTCCTGCACATTTATCGTCAGTCCTTTTATCCACATTTTGAAGCGAAAAGCTTCACTACGCTAGCAAACACCGCGCTTCGCGGTAGGGGGAGGTGGTGAAGGGTGGCAGTTCCTGGCCCTACGGGGCTGGGACGGTAGGTCAACGCCTCTTGCGGCGGGGGCTAGCCAGCCACTGATTTTTATCTGTTGTAGGCCGTCATTGCACCCGCCACCGCTTCGGTGGTGGTGGACGACGGCTGTTGTTGCGGCGCGCGTCTTTCTCTCCCTCTTCTTTTTTTCTTGTCTATTTTTCTCTTCTGTCCGCACGAGACAGCGGAGGTGGCTCAGCTACAGAGCCAGTAGCAGGCCCGTGCATTTTTTTTTTTCTTTCTTCCTACAGCCACAACAACCGCGCTTCGCGTGAGCCGGCGTATATGTCGGAGCACGAGTGACGTCGCGCACGGTGCAGGTGGCCGCCGCCGACTCCGTCACAAGAAGGGAAAGGCGCAGTATCTGTCACACTTGCTCTGTGAACACCTGAACCGCGCCGTAAGGGAAGAGAGGAAGGTGGGAAAGAAAGTGAAAAGAGAAAGGGAGTCGTAGTGGAGGGCTACGGAGTAATTCGACCACCTGGGGATCTTTAACGTGCGCTAACATCGTACAGCACACGTTAAAGATCCCCAGGTGGTCGAAATTACTTCGTAGCCCTCCACTACGACTCCCCTTTCTCGCTTTTCACTTTCACTCACAAGCATCCACAGTTTTTAGGTACGAAATCATAGCGCCATGCTAGCCGTAAACATGACATTGAAATAAGAGTAGACATGAAGCGTCTTTCACGTGCCGCCGATACATACTAACGATACAGAAGTGCTACAACGGGAGTTGGCTGAAAAGGAGCGAAGAAATGAAAGGCTGAAAGCTCAAAGAGCGTCCGGTGTTACTCCCCTGATGGGGCTGGGACAGGTAGGTCACCACCGCTTGCGGCGGGGGCTAGCCTGCCACATTTTTTATCTGTTGTATGCCGTCATTGCACCCGCCACAGTTTCAGTGGTGGACGACAGCTGTTGTTGCGGCGCGCATCTTTCTCTCCCTTTTCCTTTTCTTTCTTCTCTATTTTCTCTTCTGTCTGCACGAAGCAGCGGAGGTGGCTCAGCTACAGAGCCAGTAGCAGGCCCGTGCATTTTCTTTTCCTTCTTCCTACAGCCACAACAACAGACACCCGAACAACGAGAAGAACGTCTCGGTAAACGACGCAGTAAAGCCGAGTCTGAAACGCCTAAAGCATATCCCCAGACTAAATCACAAAGCATAACCATGAGCTAAACCGTAAGCATATCCATAGGCTAAATCATAAAGCACAACCATGAGCTAAACCATAAGCATCACTAAAGCTTTTCGCTTCGAGATATCCAGCAGGTGGGTGGACATCGTAGTGTCCTATGCGGCTGAAAGGGGCCTCCCGTGCTCTCCGCTGAAATTGTAGCTCTTCGTCTACAATCCGAAAGCACTAAAGGCAAATATACATCAACATCATGGTATATGGACAAACGATACCAAACGTTGAAAGCATAAGAATCCTAGAGCTGCACATACAGGCCGACTGATTCAATGAAAAGATGGTAAATGGACGGGACAGCTCAATTCGGTGAAGGCTGAAGCGCAAAGAAAAAAATAAGGATATGGATGTTTGAGACACATCCCCTCACGTCCGTGTCATTTCTGCGCTTCAGGAGTCTCCAAAATGAGCAAACTCAACCAATTAGCTTAGGAAATAGATTGCTGGACTGGACAGATACACAGCACAGTTAATAGGGTTATTCAGGACAGTCGCAATAAAGGGCAGAGGACTAACAGAGCGCAGCCTCCTGCAGTTGACGCAAGCGTATAGCAGAGTATGCTGCGCCACTTCTAGCCACTGTAGCGCCACCCCCCGTACTTGAACATTATAACGAAAAAAAAAAAAGGAACAGGCGGAAAGGAAAGGAACAGGAAGAGGGCGCTGAGACTACCCATCACGTACTATCACGACCTCAACGGAACGCCTGCCAGATATGGTGGTGCAAACAATTGGATACAGCTGTAGTCGGTGCGTATGGCACAGCTAGAAAGACCGAGTCATTCAAACAAGGGTAGAACGATGGGGCTACAAACAGATAGAGCACGAAGCGGCAAAAAGGATACCCCCCAGGAAGTCGCGAAAACCGCACCACCTTTCCCCGAAAATATGCACCCCGCACATAACAAGGAAAAGAAGGCAGAAAAGAGCGAAGGCGTTCGTGAGACACCCCGACAACATGAAACCCGAGGAGGTCGCGTATACACGCACGCAGCTAGTGGAAAGTCGGGAGCAGCGGTAGCCGCAGTGGTCAACGCCAGCGGCACACCAGTCGCTACCGCATCCATTAGACGTCGAAACATAGACACTGTTGAAGAAGTAGCAATAGCGCTCATTTGCGTGGGAGCCGAAACTACACTAATCAAAGTCACAGGAAAACAGTTTAGCATTCTCGGAACGGGAAGGGTTTCGATTGCCGAAAGCAAAATTGTAGCCAAAACCAAGGCAAATAGGAACATCGTTATAATTTGGACATCCGCACCCGCACACGAATCCACCTCGGCAACGAGGTGGCGCACGAGTTAGCTTGATATTAGTGTTCCTGTATATGCCCTGCGGGAGCATATACAGGAACACTACTTGATATCTCTACTTCCGGGTAGGGTAACCATGGAGGCGCCCGACTGCACGACGATGAATGAGGGGTTGCAATTTTATACAGAAATTGTTGAAAACTACAGATTCAGCAGGAGGTCGCAGCCACCACCAGACCGGGCACTAGATAATAAAGAGGCAATCGCCTGGTGGCGCCTACAAACTGTCGCAGCTAGTGGCTCAGTTCAGTTCAGGCGTTCAGTCGTGTCCGACTCTTCGTGACCCTATGGACCATGTCACGCCACGCTTTCCAGTCTCTCACTATCTTCTTAACATCACATAGCTTCATCTGCAATGCCTCGAGAATGCCATCTAACCATCGCGTTCGCTGCCTACCCCTTCTCCGGCGACCCTCAACCTTTCCCAACATCAAATCTTTCTCCAGCGACTCCTCTCTTCTCATCAGATGACCAAAGTAGCTGAGCTTTAACTTTAGAATTTGACCCTCCAATGAGCAGTCAGGGTTTATGGTCGACAATATCGACTGATTTGATCTTCTGGCAGTCCAAGGAACTCTTAAGAGTCTTCGCCAGCACCACAATTCAAACGCTTCAATTCTTCGGCGGTCAGCCTTTTTCACAGTCCAACTCTCGCATCCATACATCACAACTGGAAAGACCATAGCACGGGTGATACGGATCTTGGTTGACAGACTAATGTCTCTGCTCTTTACTAGGCGGTCAAGGCTAACCATTGCTCTCTTTCCCAGAAGCAGGCGTCTCCTAATTTCATGGCTGCAGTCTCCTTCCGAGGTAATCTTGGCGCCCAAGAACAGAAAATCTGTCACAGCTTCCACTTCTTGTCCATTGATGCTCCAGGAC
Organism: Amblyomma maculatum; assembly: GCF_055883805.1. Lineage (NCBI taxonomy): Eukaryota > Metazoa > Arthropoda > Arachnida > Ixodida > Ixodidae > Amblyomma > Amblyomma maculatum. The sequence goes on from NC_139345.1 coordinate 84,796,119, forward strand.
TTGATAGGGCAAGACGCCATGATCTTCGTCTTTTTAATGTTCAGTTTAAGCCCAAACTTCTCACTCTCTTCTTGTACGCGCATCAGAAGTCTCTTGAGTTCCACTTCACTTTCTGCCATTAAAGTGGTATCATCCGCATATCTAAGGTTGTTGATACGTTTTCCAGCAATCTTCACTCCAGCTGAAGACTCGTCCAGACCGGCCTTCCTCATGATGCATTCTGCATATAGGTTAAATAGGCAGGGCGACAGTATGCAGCCTTGCCTCACCCCTTTCTCAATCGGAAACCAATCAGTAAGACCATGACCAGTTCTGACTGTGGCCTCTTGCCCTTCATAAAGGTTCCTGAGGAGACAGATGAGGTGAATTGGAACTCCCATCTCTTGGAAAGCTTGCCACAATCTGCTGTGATCTACGCAGTCAAACGCTTTCGCATAATCAATAAAGCAGAAGTAAATAGGTTTCTGGAACTCTCTTGCTTTTTCCATGATCCAGCGAAGGTTGGCAATTTGGTCTCTAGTTCCTCTGCCCTTGCGAAACCCAGCTTGCACGTCCGGAAGCTCCCGATCCACATACTGCTGCAGCCTACCTTGCAGGATTTTTAACATCACCTTGCTAGCATGCGAAATAAGCGCGATCGTGCGGTAGTTGGAACAATCTTTGGCACTGCCTTTCTTTGGAATGGGGATGTAAACTGACCTCCTCCAATCCTGTGGCCACTGCAGGGTTGTCCAAATCTTTTGACATAATGTATGCAGTGTGTTAACAGCGTCGTGGTTGAGGTTTTGAAGCAACTCAGCTGGAATACCATCAATTCCGCTAGCTTTGTTCTTAGCAAGGCTGGCTAAGGCCCATTCAACTTCACTCTTCAGGATGCCCGGCTCGAGATCAGTAATCACAACCGTCCTATGTTGGGCTTGCACATCCGGGTCCTTCTTGTACAGTTCTTCTGTGTATTCCTGCCACCTCTTCTTTATCTCTGAGGCTTCAGTGAGGTCCTTGCCTCGTTTGTCCTTTATCACGCCCAGCTTAGCACAGAAGCTTCCTTTGATATCTTTGATTGTCTTATACAGAGCTCTTGTGTTCCTTAATTGGCTGTTGTCCTCAACTGCTTGACACTGTATGTTCAGGAAGGCATTCTTATCTCTCCTTGCTATTTTCTGAAAATCCGCATTGAGAACCTTGTATCTTTCTCTTTCCCCCATACCTTTTGCCATTCTCCTTTCCTCAGCTATTTGCAAAGCCTCTTCAGATAACCAGTTTGCTTTTTTGCATTTCTTTTGCTTTGGAACTACCTTAGTAGCAACTTCTTGTATTATATCACGAACATCAGTCCACATCTCTTCGGGCTCTTTGTCTTCTAGATCTAATTCTTGAAATCGATTCCTCACTTCCACAGCATATTCTAATGGAATCTGATCCAGATCATACCTGAAAGGCCTTCTAGTTTTCTGCGTTTTCCTCAATCGAAGCTTAATTTTGGCAACAAGAAGCTGATGATCGGTGCCACAATCGGCCCCAGGCCTTGTTTTTACTGCTTGTATAGCACTTCTCCATCTCTGCCGGCAAATAATATAATCGATCTGATTCGTGTACAGACCGTCCGGTGAAATCCATGTGTACAGGCGCCTCTTGTGCTGTTGAAAATGAGTATTCGCTATGGTCAGGTTGTTTTCTTGACAGAACTCTACTAGCCTCTGCCCAGCTTCATTTGGCTCACCAAGACCGAACTTGCCAGTAATTCCGGATATTTCTTCACTCCCGACCTTAGCATTCCAGTCTCCTATGAGAAAAACGACGTCTGATGATGGGGTGCGGTCTAAAAGGCATTGTAGGTCCACATAAAATCTCTCAACGTCAGCTTCTTCAGCAGCAGTGGTCGGTGCATAGACTTGGATAACTGTTATGTTGAAAGGGTGACCTTGGATCCGAAGTGAAATCATTCGGTCGTTTTTGGGGTTGTACCCTAGCACTGCTTTGCCCATTCTTCTGTTTACTATGAGAGCGACCCCATTCCTTCTCTTGGATTCGTGGCCACAATAAAAGACATAATGGTCGCCGGAGTTAAATTCTCCCATTCCGGTCCACTTGAGCTCGCTGATACCCAAGATATCAATGTTCAATCTGTCCATTTCTCGCTTGACGATATCCAGTTTACCTTGCGTCATAGATCTTACATTCCATGTTGCTATGTGATATATCTCCTTGCAACATCGGACTTTCCGGTCGCTTCCCGACACATCCACAACTGAGCGTCCTTTTGGCTTTAGCCCAGCCGCTTCATTCGTCCTGGAGCTACTAGGAATCGCCCTTTGTTCATCCCCAGTAACATGTGGGACGCCTTCCAACCTGGGGGGCTCATCTTCCGGCGCCATATCGATAATGGTATTGTGACTGGCCATAGGGTTTTCTTGGCAGGAAATACTGGAGTGGGTTGCCATTACCTTCTAGTGTTCCTGTATAGCATATACAGGAACACTAGTCGCAGCCACCAACCAGGCGTGATTCCGTTATCTCAACGGTAGGGTCCACTGATCAGCGTCATCTGGCGATGGACAGCGGCAATATTGCAAAAATGAATAAGATCGCATTTAAAGCCGACCGTGCTCGCTGCTTCAGTGGCGCAAGTGATATCTGTTCGAATTTTGTAAGTTCAACTTTTTTTTTTAATCGCAACGTTAATTTAAGCTACCAAGATCTCGCCTAGGGTGTGTTCCCCTTTAAGTTGCATTATGTGATGTTTTTAATTCTTAATAGCCGCAAAACCAGCCGTGAACAGAGCCACGAAGTGACGGCCTGATACCGTTGAGGAGACGGAATTACGCCACCACCAGACCAGATACTAGATATAATGAAGAATCAGCCGCATGGCGCCTACAAGTTGGTAACTATCCAAATACGGCCTGCAGGTGTACCTCCTCACACACGTAGACGATAGGCCAGACGACACATGAACCACACCGTAAGAGAAGGAATTAAGGCGGGATTGGAAGGGGTGGCCACAGTTGAGGGTTCCGGAATTTAACGTGACAAGAAGGTGTGAGGCGGCTGCTCCCGGCACTCCGGAGCTAAGAACCTAGGGGCATTCGCAGCAAGCCACCGGTTTATCTGTTGTGCATGCCGTTGATCACTGCACTCGCCGCCGCTTCGGTGGCGGACAACGGATGTCGCGATGCCCGCCTTTCTCTTGTATCATTCTCTCAATTCTGCCCCGCCGGGGTGGCGCAGTGGTACGGCGCTCGACTACTGTTCCCAAGGACGCGGGATCGAATCCCGGCCTCGGCGGCAGCTTTTCGATGGAGGCGAAAAGCAAGGCGCCCGTGTGCTGTGCGATGTCTGCACGCTAAAGAACCCCAGGTGGTCGATATTCCCGGAGTCCTCCACTACGGCGTCTCTCATAGCCTGAGTCGCTTTGGGATGTTAAACCCCACAAACCAAACCATTCTCTCAATTCTCTGCTCGCATGATGCCAGTTGGCAGGCCTGTGCATTTTCTTTTCCTCCTTCCCACAGTTACAACGACCAACGACTGCACTGACATCGCACAGCACACAGCTGTTGCGTTTCGCCTCCATCGAAACGCGGCCGCCTCGATCGGATTCGAATCCGGGTACTCCGGTTCAGTAGCTGGGCATCTAACCAAGAGCCACCACGGCGGATGCTTTCTCTCGCTATAACCAGCTTGAAGTACAGTAACACATCTGCCATTTTAGAGCGCAGCTTTTTGGCGCCCGTTCCTGCGTTTCGCGGCGTCGCCGTTGTCCCTTGTAACCCGCTCCATAAATAAATCCTGTCTCCGCCGGGAATTGAACCTCTAATCCCTTGGATCCCCAGTAGGGTGTTTTAACCAACTTCGCCATGCCCGAGATCATAAAACGCCCATATTAATTCTCCTTGTCTACCGTGAGGATGATAGTAGCGATGACAATGATGCTGTAATTAGTGATAATGACAATGATGGCATTAGCAATGATAATGACGGTGATAACGATAATGAGAGCAAACGTGATACACCAAGTTGAAGTTAAGTTAAATTGGTTCACAGGAAGGGAAAGGCGCAGTAACTGTCACACTTGCTCTGTGGACACCCGAACCGCGCCGTAAGGGAAGGGAGGAAGGTGGGAATGAAAGTGGAAAGAGAGAAAGAGGAGCCGTAGTGGAGGGCTACGGAGTAATTTCGACCACCTGGGGATCTTTAACGTGCGCTGACATCGCACAGCACACGACGCCTCTTCGTTTCGCCTCCATCGAAACGCAGCCGCCGTGATCGGGTTCGAACCCGGGAACTCCGGCACAGTCACTTTCGCATTTTTGTAGTGTAGATTCTAGTGTTCTTGGAATTTTAGAGCGCCCGTTACTGCGTTTCGCGCCGTCGCCATTGTCACTTGTCCCAGCTTCTCAGCCAAAAAAAAAAAAAAAAGAATGGTACCTGAGCGTTAAGGAAAGGTGTGCAAGTGACAAAATGGTTGATGTGGTTTAAATAGGTAATTAGAGCCAACAACAATAATTGGTTCACAGAAAAAGGAAAGGCGCAATGTATGACGCATTTTTTTTAATCGATATTTATTGTCTCAGGGCATCAGTAGGGTATGAGATGAAGGATGAATAAATAATTAAATGAATGGAAAAAGGTTGGCTGATTTTATGAAATCCAGAAGTGAGCGATGATGAGGTCCCTGCGTCCAAGTGACGTATGAGGCAGGATTGGTTGCTGAAAGGCCAGCTATGCTCAGGTGCCGGATTCGTGTTGGTTTGAGTGCTGGGCAGTCCCACAGCAAGTGGTGGATGTCGGCCTCAACATCTTCGTTTTTACAGATCGGGCACCCTGGGCGGGAATATAAGTGTTGGAAGTACGACCACGTTCTAGTGACAGCTGGTGTAAGGGGCAACACCGACCCGGATCCTCCTAAGCGCAACCTCCTCTGCATGGGTGAGACCGCGGGGAAGGGATATCGCACACGGAGTGATACGTGCACGTGTGCGGCGCCGGAGGTGTTCCTTTCTTGACAATAGGAGGGTAGCGTTGTCCACTTCGAGGAGCCGTGGGATTGATGCGCCTTGGTTCACGAGGCGGGTCGCTAAATCAGCTTGACTTTGGGAAGGCAGCAGATCCCGTGGGACCCACTCAATGCGCATTGACTGTGGGATGCGCGCCGCAAGCTGGTGGATGTCTTGGCAAATTTTAGGGCAGCGGCTGACACGTCGGAGCAGACGTACTGCTTGAAGTGCGTCAGTGCGGATGACAACGTGGGCTGTAGGGAGCATGGTTATGAAGCCACGGAGCAAAGTGCCTCCTGAACTGCCACGAGCTCAGCGCAGAAAGATGTAAGTGGTTCCGAAAGCTGAAACGTAGTGGTCTGATTCAGGCTAGGTCTCCGTGGACAGTAGATTGCCGTTTTGGCTTCACAGCCTTGCAGGCTTCCGTCAACGTACACTACTATGGAATCTTGAGGCAGGTGAGCATCTTTCTCTTCAAATTTCTGGCGCAGCAACGATGCCGAGTTGGCAGACGTTGGCCTGCGGATATCAGTTGGCTTGTCTCCTAACTGTACAAATTTCCAGGGAGGGAGAACTAGCGCAGGTGGCTGAAGAATAATGTTTGACGTTGAATACGCCCTCAGTGCTTGCGTGGAATGTGACAAAGTGGCCTTGAGTCTGCGAGCATCACGGCGCTGCTGCACCAGTTCATCGATGGTGTTGAGCTGCGCATTCTCCTGTAACGCTACGACGGGTGTGAGTCGTGGAAGGCATTTTATGGTCCTCATAGCTTCTCGATTTAGGGCTTCAAGGCGATCCCATTGTGCTCCTGTAAGATGCTAGAACTGGGCCTGATAAACAATACGTGGTTGCAGAACCGCCCTCACTAACCGGCGTGCAACAGACGAGCCAGCGCCACCCGTTTTAGGTGCAATTCTTCTTATTAAACTCATAGTTTTAAGTGCTTGCTTTTTTGCCTGAGAAAGCCAAGCAGTCGCTGATCCTGATTGGTGAACTGTTAAGCCCAGAATTTTCAGGCTCGAACTTTCTTGTATAGGGGTGCCTGATAGAGAGACGAATTGGATTTGAGGTAAGTTTACGGCGTCCCCGGCGGTTGGCGACTGACGTGTATGAAGCTTTACAGAGAGAAAGTTGAAGGCCAATGGAGGATGCGTAATCAGAGGTTACGTCTAATGCTGACTGAAGGGCGGCCTCTTGAGTGAGATGATCATGGTGAGTGCTCCATACCGTGATATCATCTGCGTATTGCAAAAACTTGATTTCAGGGATATCATGTAAGCGCCACGCCAATGGGATGACAGTATTAATGAACAACGTCGGAGACAATACTGATCCCTGGGGCACGCCACGTAGTGAAACGAATGAACCAACTGTGTCACCGCTGAGGCGTATTGCAAATTTTCTTCTGTCCAAAAATAACGCGACAAAAGTGCGTACTCTCGGAGGGAGATGAAGCATGTCAATGGCATTCAGGATTGCAGCATGACTGATGTTGTCATATGCCTTTTCAACGTCCATTGCTAATATGGTACGTACATTGCGGCTGCGGGTAGATGATAGAACTGCTGATGCCAAAACAGCCAACCCGTCCTCTGTACCTATGTATGGACGAAATCCAATTTGAGCAGGGTGATAAAAACCGTGCTGTTCAAGCCACCAAGAAAGCCGTGTGGCCAGCTCTGCAAGCTTGCAAAGCGTTGATGTTAAGGAGATTGGTCGTAAGTTGGTGAGGTCTGTTGGAGGCTTCCCAGGTTTGGGATCACGACAGCGGTTTTCCAGCTCTCGGGTACGACACCATCACGCCACACTTTGTTTATGGTGTCTAGTAGTTGAGGAAGTGCAGCAGTACTGAGGTTCTTGTAAACCTCATACTGAATTTTGTCCAGGCCGGGCGCTGTTTTCCGTTTCGCATCGTCAGCAGCTCAGACATTGAAAAGGGGCTCGCAATTCCATCTGCGTCGGCGGCAGATGGTAGTTTCCATGCGTCTGCAGGGATACCTGCCAAATTAAGATTTGCAGCTGAAGGAGGCAGTATATCGTATTTTGGGAAAAATTTTCGAGCAGCTTCTTTGGCGAAATCGCCCGGTGACAGATTAGCCGCTAAGCATGCTGTTGCAGCTGCGTCAGTAGAACGACGACCGTGTTCCACTGCACGAAACGTTCGCCAGAGTGAGGCATTCGATGATTTATCAGAAAATTGCTCACACCATGCATGCCACTGGCGTCGCGCGAGATCGCATTCATATCTCCAAGCCTTCGCAGTAAGATAATTCAGTCGTGTACGTGCCTGCCCCGAAGTAGGGTCTCGCGTAGCAGCCAGCTCAGCTTGACGGCGGGCTGCCCACAGGTTAAGCAGGCCGAGATCTGGTGCCAGTCAACCTACATCAATCCAGGTAGTAGTCGTAGCACTGTTTAGTGCTCTCTGCATACGGTCAACAAGGAGTGACGGCAAATCTGAAGACATACTGTCGAGACATGAGCGAAAGCTGTCCCAGTTGATCACAGAACATTTGTGGAGACCTTAACCGCGCCGTAAAGGAAGGGAGCAAGATGAGTGAATGCAGAAAAGTGAAAGGGGTGGCGTAGTGGAGGGCTCCGTAGTAATCTCAACCACCTGGGATATTTAACTTGCACTGACACCGCACAGCACACGGATGCATCTTCGTTTCCCCTCCCTCGAAACTTAGAGCCAGTTAAGTGGTTTACAGGAAAGGGAAAGCCCAGTATCTGTCACTCGCGAGAAGTACTAGTGGGTATGGAATATGTGTGAAAAATAAAAATACATGTCTTGCTCGAATTCTTTGCCTCAATTTATCGAAAAGCTGCAACAGCTGATGAGCTGCGCTCAAATTTTGCATTAGAAAGTAATGTAATCATCGGCATTTTTTTTTTCCCCCTATTTTCATTCTTCCAGTCGCAACGGTAGCAGCAGTGCGCTCGAGCTTTCGCTTGTCAACGACGCATGTGAAGGACCCGGTTCCTACTCCACTGCACGAGCACACGTCAGCACAAACCGCAGCACATTACAGCACATCTACAGACCGCGCACCTCACAGCAGTCGACGCGACCTGCTCGCCACATCACATGGCCGACCGGGCAAAGAACGCGCACCAACAGAGCTTTCACGTCACGTGGCATCACGTCATCACGTCATCACGCACAAGCTAGCGCGGTGCATTCTAAGGACCGTCTTCGTGACATCACATCCGGTCTGGCGACACGTACTACTCTGCTGCATGGCTTAACACACAACAATCATCACCAAACAATCAAGGCATACTGTCATGACCATGTATCACGCGTCATGCTTAGTAGTATGCCTCGCCGTACTGCAAAAAAGCACAAAATGGCGGAGGTATAACCCTACTCAAACAGGCTGTTACGAGTAAAAGCAACAGTCACGATTGCTGCTGAATATGCTGGTGTCACATGGACATGCAGGCCACCCGAGTACCTTGCCTATAAGCATAGTGCACATTACCGGAAAAACTGCGTATAAACTCTTAATCGCTATTGGACAGACATCTGACCCTCATAATCTATTTTTGGCAAGGCAACCACCTGCATCTTTTTCTTGTCTTTTGAATTTATGAGGCGTAATAACTTATTCCGGTCTATAAGTGCAGGTGCCCTTGGTTTAGTCCATCTATATGTCCGACAGCTTCAAGATTCATGTTTTTCCTTAACACTTCATGCCCACTAGTATGTGCGTCTTTACAAATAAATTTAATGAATGTTTTACTTACCTTTATTACATCTTCTCACTTTTCTGATTATTTGTTTACATGGGGTGTAATGCAAGAGGTGTATTTGGCTGTTCGTTTCTACCCGAGTTACTGTTTTTAGTGTCGAAGAAACAATCACACAATGATTTAACTTCTATGTTCGTCCCTCGGCTGATGTACCACTCCGTGTATTTGGCTTACTGGGACATGACACATTCCGAAGAGTACATAATATGCATCTCTTGCTATGTATAAAGAATTTTTTTTCTATAAAGTGCACGCCGAGATATTGCTCATTAAAACATGGTTGGATAGAAAGGACATTTTCATATGCTCCGAAAATATCTAAGCACTGCTTTATTAATTGCAGAGATGAGATGCTATTCTCAGATATCTCGCAATGGACACTGAAAAAGACCCCGCATTCTATACACTGCACTGCCATTTGTTCATGATCTTTTAGACATGTTTTCATTAACTGGCTTTGCCTTTGGAAATGTGCATGATGGATAGGAAATAAGAATGCATTGTATCTGCAATAGACTACTTCAGTAGAATGATTGCTCACTTAGGAGAACTGTATCCCCACACAGAGTTTACACCAGAATGGTACTTCATCTTAGTGCGGTTCTCCGCCCTGCCTAGTTTCTAGTGCACTGTTTATTTTTGTTGTAATCTGCACCGTGTAATGTGATATTGTTGTCCTCATAGTTTGTACAAACTGGAAAAAAAAAATAAAGAAGAAGCAGTGGCGGCTTAGTGGTTAAGATGCTCAGCTACTAAACCCAAGTACTCGGGTTCAAACCTGCGGCAATGTTTTTTTGTTTTTTGCTTCTTTAGTGTGACAGTACTACATATGGACACGCAAATGTTAGATGGCTTTGCTAGGCTCTGAACCTCCGGATTAGTGATTGCGCACTAGACACCAAGTACCGCACGAGTGTGACAGCGGTAACTCGGCAAACGGGGCTTTCGACCTTCAAGAAAGCACAAATGTCAAGATTTCAGCCACAGAAAGTGCATTTCACAAACTCGACATTAGTTACCTTTGGCATTAGTAGCCAGCCTTCAACTTTGGCAATACTAAATTTCAAAACAAGAGCAAGATAGAACTACAATCATTTTTAAAAAATCAATGAAGTGTAATGCTCTCCAGGCAAGTGGCTAATTTCATAACGTTAACCACACTCTCACCATAAGCATGAAGGCTAGACAATTGCACAGCAAGATGCATTGTTGACAATCACATGAATCATACAAGGAAATGCACCAATGAACATAACAAGTTTTGATCATGTAAGCAACATCGAAACAGCATGTAAATAAGCTCCCATAACAATAAGGCAATCTACTTGAGGAAGCTTTAAACACCTTGTCATATTCACTGTTTGAGTCACTGCACAACAATAGAAATGGATTGAAGGGATGTTAACCTTAATATATTATTGCACAGCTGAAATGTGAATGGATTCATCTGTACACACAAAAAAAAAATGCTGTTTTAGACAGCACAAATGCTTATCCAAATGGTTGTGCTCTCGTGCCACCAGTTTTCACAAATAGCACTGAAGTCCGTCTCAGACACACATAATCAAATACCTCCGGTGCGATTTTTGAACTCCTCAAGAACACTGAAATGCATTTCCAGGGACGGGGTTTCATCTGCATGGTGAATATTCCGTAACACATCAGCCCCCAGTTTTCTAAGAGTCTCTCTAAACACTTTTTCTTCTTTGCCAATCCATGGCCTTGAGTTGCACAACACTTGGTAGGGAGTTACATGAATACGGATTTTGATTTCATGCTGCCGCAGTGACTTCAAGATTACCTCTTTGGTGATCCAGGTGTTTGATCCACCCGAATGGCCACCATCCAGCCAATACATCTCCTTAATCCTATGTACAAGTCCAGTGGCATCATCATCAGAGTTAATCTCCAGTGCCTTAATAGCATAAAGAAATTGGTTTAGAACTACACAGCCTTTGCTGAATCCAATTAGTACTATCGGAAGCTCCAACAGGCTTGTCGCAATGGGTCCGTACAAAGCCTTGTTTGTTTTTTCATTCAGACGTGCAGACAAGCTATTCAGAAGAGCAACCAGATGTTCCAAAGCAGCGATGCTGAAGTCATGAGTTGGTGCTCCCATGTCGTTGCTCTGAACAAAGTTGTCGTAGCAACTGAACGTGAGGTACTGAAGCCGATTTGGTCGCACAATGATGCAGTGTGCATTAGGGAAATGGCTTCCCATAAGGGCAGCCATGTTGTCAAGGTTCCATTGGACGTAACGCTTATTGTCACGATGCTTCATCATCAACTCTGGAAAGTCCTGCAGGTGAGTTAAAAAAAAAAAAAAAAAAAGACATCACAAGCACCTCAAAGAAAAAATGATGCGCCTTGAAGTTATGAATGAACCACATTTAATTATAAATCACTGCTACTAAAAGTGAAAATAACAACTGTACGGTGATGCTAGCATGTAATCAAACAAAACCATGTATATTTTTTTAACTAGTTATCATTACAGACATGTCTGCATATCAATGCGTGCAGGTTTTCAGTGCAGAACGCCTTAAGAGTAGAGAAGTTAACTGAAGGGAAGCATGTCAAAATCGCGTTACCAGCTCTCGCCTACATAAACACGAAAGAAAAAAAATAATAACGATGCACGTCTAATGTCAGACTCTGAGAAGCGCAATCTAGATTCTTACCATGGTGTACGTCATCACATACACCATACCTTTAGAAAGGTACATAGTAACAAAAACAAAACGAAAGAAGCAGAGAATTAGTTTCATAAACCTTACCTGTATGTCGCCACCGAAGAACACCACAAGCTGAATCGCGTCTCCAGGTTTTTCCGGTGTTTTCAGTACCAGATCATTAAACTTGCCGGTGAGACCTTCTACTTTTTCGAACCTTTCAGACCCAGAGGTGGTAGTCGACATCTTGCAAATATTTCCCTGACCGTAAACGGAGCTGCCAGCTTGAGAAAACGACTTGTTAATCAAATGCGCCAGAACCCACAGTGCACACCTGCGCATGTCAGATTCTTCGCTCCAAACAACTAATGTTGTCATGCATTCACAAACGCTGGTGTGAACTGCTTCGGTTCATGCAAGTTCCCAAGTGTCCTGCATGATTTCACACGTGCTCACTTCATGGCACCGGTAAGATTACTTGTGCAAAATCGGGTATAATGACAACGATCAGTTCCTGGCACACCTGTGCACAAAGCGCCACCGACACATTGTATAACCTTGGATATAACGGGGAAACAAAACGCAAGGAAGCAGCCGGATGGATGGATGGATGGATGATGGATGGATGATAGTGGCTCTGCCCTTTGAATCAGGCGGCAGCTAGCGCCGCCTAGCCAAAAAATTAAAAGAAATATATTTATATCTTCCCCATTTTTAGCTTCTAATTCGCCCGTATCTGCCCCCCTCCCTTTTTTTCCTCTTTTTATTCTCTTGACTTTTTCCACCAATCCTCTAACCTCTATTTTGTTATCAGAACGCGTTCCTCATCCATTTGTCCATCTTCCCCATCAAATCCCAGTTATAGTGCTCTAGAAGATTGGGCAGTGTGTCGACCGCGCCGCGAAATGCATGGGAGCGAGGGGCCGCTTTTGCGATGACGGAGGCGCCGCAGCGCAGAGGGCGCCACCAGCAACTGGTGTGTTAGCCGTCTGGGCGCCCTCGTATGCGCGCTGTGCGGCGGGGCGGATACCGCGCGGACTGTACGCGTACTTGTTTGCTTGTGCGTCGTCTCGAGCTGTTCGCGACAAGATTTTACTAATATGCCGGTTAACGGTGCTCAGTACTGTTAGCAATCACCTAATTTATTTTCCATTTTGGCCGTCGGCAACACCTTGGGGAAGTACATAACAGGAGTTGGCTCCGAAGAAAACAGCTTGGAGAGGGCCGGCGTACTACTCGCACAGCACGCTTCACTCGCCGTACAGCTTGCTTTAGCATTCCTAAAGCACCTAATTCACGTCCAGAAATGTAGTCGTTTTGAAAAGAGGGCAGTGTGAAAGCAGGATGTATGAAGAAGTGAAACATACAACACGTGCGTTCGAGCACTGACTAAAACTGGTCACAGTAGCCCCATTATCAAAACAGTCCAAAATGGTATATTCCGTTGTTTGCCACGCCAACTATTCCGACTACAGTACGTCACTGAAGCCACAAGAGAAGTCGGCATTCAGTTGGAATGAATTAAATGTGGACTACCCCGCATGGAGGTAGAGATGACCTAATTCCTCAAGAAAATGTTTCCATTCTAGGGTGCGCAAGCCACCGGTAATATGCAAGTCATTGCCTCCAGAAGATAGCTCTAGTCCTGTTTTATGTACATACAAAATAAAAAAAAATGAATAGCTTTGAAAAAGAAATAACGACGGAAAATAGAGGTACGCTTATTCGCTTCCGCTAGATCATCCTTCTGCGAAAGAGAGGTTGTGAGGCCGCACGGTTTCTCACCACGAACAAAAATAGCGCTATAGGTTCGAAGCTAGGTCGCAATTTACTCAAACATTTGGCTCGGATGCACGGTCCTTTTCGATTGCTTTGCACTTCAGATTGTGCAAACTTCCTGTAAAATGTGAAGGTTCAAAAAGTTTACCTACTTAATTGGAGCACCAAAAAAGCTCCCACTTGAAGCAATGAGATTTAATGTGTTTTTGCGGCTTCACGCTTTGCGAAGTAAGCGAATCACGACAAGAGTTCCCAAAGGGAAAATAATTAAAATCCCTTGAAAGTATTTTACGTGTAATATCAACCTTGTTAACAATTATAGTCCGGTTAGTATTGCAAAGAGCACCCGCGGCAAGTAGCCCGATTATATATAGTCCGGTAAGCAGTAGTTGCAAGTATATCCAGTCGATTACTCATATTTCATACCACACACTCAAAGAATAAACACGCATTATGTCCGCATTTGATTTCGGCATTATATTAATTGCTTGCGTATTAGGTGCTCGTCATCTTTTTCGCATTTTTCCGCTTTCTCTCGGTGCGCACCAAGAACTGCATCATACCTGCCAATTCGACGTGCAATTATCAGTGCTTTTATTTTTTGTTTGTTCGCTCTTTACCGTTTGATGCCAGTAAAGCGTCCGCACTCAAGTGCCCACTATGAACATATTACGTATGTGGCAGGTTTAATTTTTCACATTTTATTTGAAGTAATGCCGTAACTGTACTTGACTTTTTTTTTTCGTCTAAACAGCTGGTTCACCCTTTGGTTAGTGGCACGCAAACAAATGTCCGTGATATACGTATATGTTAATCACGAACAAATAATAAATGCTTGAGTCGCGTATACCTTGTTTATTATTTTTGTTTTTGCCGGTAAGTACCACAGTGCTTTAAATAGTACGGTAGTGAATAAATGTGTTTTGCTCGCACACTGTATTTATAATTTATATAAGCGGTGATTAGGGCACATAAAGAACGCCGATCGATTAAAGAGATATATTACAGATTACTGGCGATTTGAGATAAACGTTGTTATGTATTAATAAGCGCAAGCTGCAAAATGTAAGCAGGTGTTCGTAAATAAGGTTTGTAAAAAATAGGTGCTCCTAAGGCCTTACGAAGCACAAGCTTTGATTCGCATATGTACACTGTTTTTCTCCGCGTGTTAATAGCGCTCCTGGGCAGTAGCCTTTATTCCCTTACGGGAAAAACGAATGCAAAACACCACGCTTCGTTGCAAACATTAAGTACAAATTGCTCATCTGGACGATTTGTAACTGTCCGCAGGAAGAAATGTTGGGAGTTTCAGATAGCGATTCAAACATCGCGCGCTGCTGCGAAGGACAACCCAAGCGTGCACGATGTCTCCAGATAGACGTAAAAGAATGGCAGGGATCAGTTTAAGCACCTGGAATAAGTCGCCTCTTTATTAATTATCACACTAATTGCGTAGCGTCTGAAAATCGCTCCAAAGAGAACCGCACCCCTCCGCTATCCCGCGGCCGCTACGCGCCGAGCGGCGAACGTGGCACCCCTGTTGCACGTCGCGCCCTCTCGCGGGAGTCGGTTCTTGTCATCGCAAAAGCGGCCCGCTCTCCGGCGCCGGTCGTCACACTGCCCAATATTCTAGAGCACTATATCCCAGTGCTCTCTCCAGATCTGCCGCTTTTTCCGCGGGAATGGCAGGACGAAGTTTTTGGCACCTTAGAACAACATGTTTCGTTGTTTCCTCCTCAGTTCCGCACGCCGCGCATAATATATCTACTTCCTGAAATTTTTTCCTGTACGTTTTTGTTCTGAGGGCCCCTGTTCTAGCCTCAAACAGCAATGAGCTACCTCGTGAGTTGTCGAATAAACTTTCTTTCTTTATATCCTGTTTTCGAGTTCTATACATACCCAATGCTGATTTTCCTTGCATTCTTTCCTCCCACATTTTCCTTTCTGCCTCCTTTACCTGCTTTTCAATGCTGCTGTTTTGCTGCGGTGTATCTCCAAACTCTAGGTACTTAAATCTGAGCTTTCGGGTTCTGTTAGTCCATTTCGTATTCAGGCTTTTCATGAAGAGGTGCTTGTACATTTTTCGTGCCCACCTTGATTCCTCCATTTCGGTTAGTCTCTGATCATATTTTAGTTTGCTAATTGCCTCTCTAACCTCAAATGATGCCCAGCCCATATCTCCCTGGACTCCTTCATTAGGTGTGTTGCCATGTGCTCCCAATGCCAATCTACCTACCTTTCTCTGTCTGATTTCAAGGCCTGACTGTACTTCTGATTTCATGCACAGGACTGCATTTCCAAAAGTGAGTCCTGGTACCATAACACCCTTCCATACCCCTCTAACAACCTCATACCTGTTATAATTCCAGAGGGCCCTGTGTTTCATAATATCCGAACTCCTTTTCCCTTTGTCTATCGTAATTCCTTCATGCTTCTCTAGGTAATTTTTTCCTTCGTTGATCCATATGCCCAGGTATTTATAGCTCTCCACATGTTCAACCTTGGTGCCTTGTATTTCCAGCACGTCCCCCCTTTCATCATTAAATACCATTATTCCTGATTTTTCACTGCTAAATTGCAGTCCCAGCTTTTCGCCCTCTTCTCCACAGATCTTAAGCAGCTCCTGCAACCCATCCCTCTTATCTGCCAGCAGTACAATGTCATCCGCGTACATCAATCCTGGTAGAACTTGTGTTACTTTCTGTCCTCCCTGCATATAGCTTGCATCGAATCCCTTATTACTTTCCTCCAGGCGCCTTTCCATTTGGCTCATGTATATCATGAAAAGCAGCGGTGACAGTGGGCACCCTTGCCTAAGCCCCCTTTTTATTTTTGCTGGTTTTGTTGTTTCCGTCTCCCATACTATCACTGCCTCATTATCTGCATACACTTCTTGTATGAACTGAACCAGGTTTTTATTCAGGCCATATTCCTTCAACTGGTCCCACAGTTTTTTCTGATCTACACTGTCGTATGCCCCTTTAATATCTAAAAACGCTATCCATAATGGTCTCTGACTTGCAGCTGCTGTTTCTATACACTGGGTAACCACAAATAAATTATTCTCTAGTCTTCTGTCCTTGCGGAAACCATTTTGTAGTTCTCCGAGGATATTCCCTCCTTCTACCCATTCCTCCATCATTACTTTTACTAACTGCATTGCTACCCTGTATATAACTGATGTAACTGTGATTGGCCGATAGGACTTTATGTTATCTCTGCTTCCCTTGCCTTTGTATATTAGTCTCATCCTGCTTAATTTCCAATCTTTTGGTACTTGACCGCTCTTTATTGTTTGTTCAATCAACTGTCAATTTTACTTTGCTTTTTTGTCCTAATCTGGTAATCAATCCCATGGGTATGCTATCTGGTCCTGTCGCTGTTCCCAAGGGGACCTTCCGTTCTATTCTTTCCCATTGTCTTGCTGTCATCTCCTTATATTCTTGCTCCTCGTCCCTGTGGTCTAGAAGCTGATTTAGAAGCTGATCACCATAGCGTTGGAGTGGTTGGAGCCGTTGGAGGAACCAAAGGAACCCGTCCAAGTTGAAAGTCAAAATCAGACTTCTCAACGGCGTGTTGCAAACTTCCATACCAATATTTAATGGTTATACAACTTGGTTATATCATTGGCTTGGCGCACCGCGTGGCTGCGTTTTGGTGCATGCAGTGCACTGTCATCACCATCATGTATTCTTGGCGCGATTTTTAACACTATAGCGCTATAGCCATAGCTATAGCGTTAGAGGGCCCGTTTCCTGAAAAGTCAATCTTTTCAGATTCTTTTGGACAGTGACTGACGTAACCAGGTCTACGACATTAGAGGAGCGGCCGCGGCATTGTTTTTAGACATTAAAGGTGCCTACGACAATGTAACACATGAAGCCATCCTAGATGCACTGGAGACTGCTGATATCGGAGGACGAACTTATAGCTGGATACGCAGTTATTTGTCAGACAGGTCACTGTTCATCCAGACAGAGGACGGACGAACATCCTCACATAGAACCTCTCGCGGAGTTCCGCAGGGTGGGGTACTGAGCCCCACTCTATTCAATCTTGTGCTCATCGGCCTAGTCGACCTGCTGCCTCGCGGATGATATTTGCATTTGGGCCTCAAGCGTGACTCGACCGCAAGTTCGTGCAAGACTACAAAAAGCGGCATCGATTGTGACGTCATATCTTCGTGTACAGGGTCTTACTATCTCAACAGAGAAGTGTTCTGTGGTGGCCTTCACACGAAAATCAATGTCACAATACGCAGTATACATAAATGGCAAAGCTATTCCTTATGAAAAGGGTCATCGCTTCCTTGGAATCGTCATTGATAGGAACCTCTCGTGGAGTCCACATATCAGTGGTATGAAGAAAAGACTGACGGCGATTGCCCATGTTCTCTCCTTTCTAGGATGCAAGTCCTGGGGCGCGTCAGCGCACTCTATGTTGCAACTATACCGTTCACTTTTCCTGGGTTACATGCGGTACAGCTTTCCAATATTCAATAATATTAGGAAGACGAACATCGAGATCCTCCAAAGCGTGCAAGCTCAAGCTCTCCGCATCTGCCTTGGACTGCCAAAATGCACCTCAACGGCAGAAACGGTTCTTCACTCCCGCGAGCATCCCATAGCTACATATATTGCTGTTGAAACCATGAGGACACATATACGACACCTCACCCGGGTTTCCCGTCACCACCTGGCAACTATCCCAACAATTAGACCACATACTGCATTTGCCAAAGCCATAGCAGCTCATCGCACCTACCTTCCTTCACAGTTCACTCCAGCTTCAAGACCGAGTTTACCCATATGGAGCCTAGATGAACCGAAAGTTTACCTATCTATTCCGGGAGTAAAAAAGAAAACGGGTGTACCATTGCCTGCCTTTAAGCAAATGACGTTGGGTCACCTGTATTCTATGCACAATAATCGTGAACACGTCTACACCGATGGCTCAGTTGCTTCAACAAGCTCCGCGGGGTCCGTAGTGATACCGTCAAGGTCCATCGTGCTGAGGATCAAGACGACGTACCCCACCTCTTCAAGTGGCGCGGAACTGGCTGCCTTACGTGCAGCTATTGAATACATCGGCCAGGAACTTCCAGGTGTCTGGTCCATTTTTACGGACTCGAAAGCAGCGCTTCAAGACGTTCAAGCTGCGCTATGTCGTGGATCACATGAACAACTAACTGCAGAGATCCGCGTGCTATACCACGACGCTACATCAAAAGGTCATGATATAATTTTCCAGTGGCTACCTGGACATTGCGGTATTGAGGGAAAACACCAGGCAGACCAAGTTGCCCGTTCTGCACACAACGACGGAACTACAGTGAACATTCCTATATCTAGAGTTGACGCAGCTTGTCGACTTTGTTCCTTAGCGGCGGAGCTAACGCTTTCAGCCTGGAACAAAGGAGAATTTTCCAATCGACGCCTCAGGGAACTAGACCCTGGGCTGCGCCTTCGTGTTCCCCCTAACAAAGAGCGGCGCGAAACAACACTGATGTGCCGTATGTGGCTCGGTGTTGCATTCACCAAAAAATACGCTTATGTGATGAGAATGGTGGATAGCCCTAACTGTGAAAGATGCGGCTGCGAAGAGACCACACAGCATCTCCTTTGCGAGTGCCCTGCTTTTTCAAGCGAAAGATATGCGCTGCGTTCGGCTCTGGACCATCTTGACAGCCGTCCTTTCACAGAGGAGAGGAGAAAATCCTTGGCCCATGGCAACAGAAGGCGCCTAACGACAAAGCCTTCAAAGCACTTACGTGCTTTATGAGAGACACAAACTTGATTGAGAAACTGTGACTGTGCTCCTCGCTGCCTTACCTTTCCTATCATTTTCTTCTATCTTTCTCCTTTAAACTCCTCATTACCCTTCCCCAGTGCAGGGTAGCAAACCAGAAGCTTTCCTGGTTAACCTCTCTGCCTTCTCTCTCTTTCCTGAAAAGCGTCGTCAGCGTTGTTGCCGTTGTGAGCGAAGAATCACGAGCATGGTCGCATGCCTCTAGTAAGTGAGCAGATAGCATGGTCAGGCACGATCAGCACCGGCGTGCGCATCAAGGGGAGCCAAGTTTCATCGCCTCCCCATATCCTGAAGGCACCTACAGCAAAAGCACGACTCGGCCACTAGTATAGTAAAAAAAAAAAAAAAAGCATGACCATAATCTTGCAAACGACGGCACAGATCCGACGCAGTCGAGGTATGAGGTCGCACTTGGCGCCCCCTTAGAGGATTAGAGAGGCGGCCGCCCCCTCTGCATCAGACATGCTACCCAAGGCCATGCAGGCACGTTTGTAGTGTTTGGTTAAAGCGATGGTTTATGTCTATGTTGGGTAGCCTTGCACATAATGTGACTACTTACGAATATATGCTGACGAGTATGTGCGATATAATGAAAGCACATAAGGCACTAATGGTTAAGCGAGTAACGGTGCATGTATGCGCACAAGGGTCCACAGACAGGAACCATTAGTGCTGTCATGTCACACACTAAAGGCCGGAGCTTAAGTGTCCACCACAATTTTTAAGCAGCCCTGACACACTGCTTGTACCACGTAATGGGTTATTCGCCAGCAGACATCTACGGCTCGCCGTGAAAGTGAAGCTAATAACAAAATCCTATCCCAAAACTTCTATTGGCTATGCTTTCATGAACTTTCCAAGTGCATTAGAGCAGGAATGTGGCATCATTGGCATAAAAGTTCGATGCAAAAAGCAAGAGCTGACAAAGTAAAGGGCTATAAGTTACCTCCTCAGCCTATATCTATTGCACTCTTTTTCTTAACAATTATGCAGTGTGAAAGAAGACCAGAACGATGACGATAATTAATCAAATATTTCTTGGAGCGTTTAGCCAGACCTGAAGCACTTCAACAGCTTTGTCGAAGTACAGGATTAATCAAGTAGGTCAGATACTTAATGGGGTTGCATTTGGACGACTGGTTAGCCCCTAAATATGCATTTATGATTAGCACAGTCACATCAGCATCTGTAATGCGTACCCATGCAATGAAGATGACGCAGAAAAGTTCCTAATAGTTTTATTTTTGAACCGGCTTCCAGTCACATGCAGAAGTTCCACACAGCATCCCAGCAGCACTGTACAAATATTCACCCATTTAAATGTCTTCTGGCGGTGTTGAGACAGCAGTCACTCATTGTGCTCACACAGAATCTTTTGTACTTCTAGGCTGTCCGCTGGAGCATTGGTGAACAAGCAGCCAACAAAGGCATTGCTGCCCCACAAATGATGGGTGATCACTTTGCAACAGCCAAGGTCTTCAATGGTGAATCCAAAGTGCCTGTAACGCTCATCAGTTTCCAGAAGCGTTGCATTGGTGTAAGGCCCCAGTGACTGTAAAGAAAACACCAGCACACCAACTTCATCAATAAATGTGAAAGCTAAACTTTTATATCCAATGCCCACATCCAAAATTTTCAGTCAATGGTCTAAAAACTCCACAGTTTACTACATACTGCCACACAGTTGGCTACTAATGTCACCGAGTAGCTAGTCCATCAAGGAAACAATGCAGCAAGGTTTTGCAGCCTCCTGAATGAACAAAAATCAAAACTATTCTTACAACAAAATTTAACAAATAATTGTTACCCCTCTGCAGTAACCAAGAGTTCAAAAGCCTCAGGAACAGCAGTCAAATGATGGCATTTCCCACCACACCCTTTCAAGTGCAGCATTCAGATTTGTGGATGCGATCTGAGTGCATTCAAGCTTTGCCTATAGAAAACAATTTTCCCAAATCCGTACACAATAAAAGATGTTTGTTGTGTGAACAATCTAGCCAGACATAAAAAACTAAATTCGGTTTTGTTTAATGCATGCCTTTGCACTTTACGGCTGTTCTGGCATAGTGCTGGTCTGGAGTGTCAGTATATTCATCTTGCCTTTTTTCTCAAGCATAAATGCTTAAAGGTACCTAAAATAGATTGACTTGTTTAGATAACAACTTACTGTGACAGAAATAAGTTCAGTAAATAGATATATGATCAAAACCTTGAAAAATGATGAAGCAATAAGAAAGGACAGAGCTAGAAGGCATTTTCGAGACGAGATGGAAGAGGAAGGAAGCTGAAAACCTAACAGGAGAAGAGAAGGACCAGGCAAAAAAGTACAACAAAAAGAGAGATGATGTGACTTGGGAAAAGATGGTTCAAAACATTGCTGCTGCAAGGAGGTAACTGGACTTCATCGTCCCCTCCAGAGGCTTACCAACCATCCTTAGAACGCATCTTGAAACCACGCAAAAAGACGCTCTGTCCTGTTGGTTTATTCCTCGTCCCTTGTCTTTTTGCGCGGTTTCAAGATTCATTCTAATACTAGTCATCAATTAGCCCGCCTCTCTCTATTGTATTTACCAATCACCCCGGGCTCCAGCATCTCCCACCACAAGAGTAAGTCATCAGGACTTATTCAAGCTGACCGCAAAATTTTACCGTCTAGTTCTACGGCAGAACTTTATTTATCTGTGTTGTTCGAGATGTCTTTGTGCGGCCTTGGTGATTTTTATGCTGTATAACATGTGCAACCATTCAGTCTTCCCAGAAGCTTTACAGGCCCAAACAGAATGTGCACCAATTTTGCGACAAATATATGCAAGTTTTTTCGCCATGGCCTGTTTATAACATTTAATTATAACCTCTACGGGGTAAAAGGATGTCTTCTCAGAATATAGTAATATCAGCGATAATAGACTTTAAAAAACAAGAAAATACTACAAGGGTTTTTCAATAAAGACTGAAACTGGTTCCTTAAAATGCTGATTTCTGAAAATTACTCGTCAGGGCTTTTAATAATCCTTAAAGAGTCCTACGCTAAGCGAAATGTACTTGTCCCGCCGTTTCTGCCATTCCTGAAAAACATAGACAAAGCCATTTTTCGTCATGTGCTTGAAAACCGCCGTATCAAAATGACATTCCTTTAGTTCCTTCCTTGCCATGGCGGACCAGAAGGGGTCGCAAGGGGCCAGGTCAGGACTGTAAGGAAGGTGAGGGACTGTATCAATTTTTTCCCAAGCAAGAAATTGGACCAGAATATTTGCAAGGTGAACCCTTGAGTTGCTGTGGCGCAGTTTCAGATTTCCCACAAGTTGGGCCTTTTTCTTGAGATGTGTTCCTTCATCAGCACTTCCAAAACACTTCTGCAGTACTCAGCGTTTCCCGTCTGGCCTCTAGGAATTGTGTAGGTGTATACAATCTCTATTTGTATTCGAAAAATGTGACGACCATCGCCTTGTTTTCCAACATTTGCGCCTTGGCCTCCAATAGTTGAGGTTCTCCTTTTCAACCCACTGAGTGCTTTGGCACTTCATCTCTCGGCAATACCAATATACCAGGCTTCGTCTGCAGTAATAATGGTCTTCCACCAGTGTTCACCCTCCTCTCTTACCCACTGCTTCCATCGAGACAAACGTCTAAACGGTTTTGTTTCTGGACTGTCATAAGAAGCTGGGGGATTCGCTGCACACAGATTCTTGAGATGTGAAGATGTTCGTCCAAAATTTTATCTGTGCTTTCCACTGAAATTGCCCGTTAATGAGCATGTTGTATGATAGTGACACAAAACTTGGTAGCGTAGCATCGTTCACGCAAGGTCCACACGGATTTCACAACAAGCACAATTGAAGGCAATGAAATAGCATCTTCTGTTTGAATCAATAATGCTGCCGCCTCATTAGAGGCAGAGTGATGGGGCATATGGTGTGATATTAGTGAAGTCGTGATGTTTACCAAAAACATCGAGAGATGGCGCAGCGAGCACACAGCAAAGAGCACTAGATCCAGCCTCAGTCTTTATTAAACAACCCTTATATGTAATTTATTAAACTGCTTAGCTAAAATATAAGAGCTTGACTTTCATAATACTACAGTCGGGTGCCTCAATGTAAATAGAAATGTGCACCTTTGTGTGAGTTACAATAGCTACAGGAGATTCCAGTGAAATTCCTTTCAACCCTGCAGCACAACGAATTGGGGCTCTCCAGAAATGTTTAGCCGGAACCAAGTAGCCAAAGAACACACACTGACAGGTTCACGACTCATGTGGTCTTTTTCATGCGTGTTTCACACATGGCAGTGATGAATGGAAACAGTGAAGAGCAGTGTGGTGCTAAGCACTCTGCTACCACCTGCGAAGTGACCAGGACAGCAATACTGAGTGCAACAACTAGGAGCATCCGCTCAACAGTGATCGCCTTCTCTCTTTTTTTTTTTTTTTTTTTTGCTTTTTGTGAGCTGGCTAAAGGTTATTGCTACAGCCAGAAAGCCACAAAAAAAAGTTTACAATCAACAGTGCTATAAACAGAGGAAATACCTGTTGACAAGGCATCGCATATTTCACAGACTGAAATATTTCTTTTGGAGATACCGCACATTTGCAAACCTTGGCATGATGCGTCAAATGAATATTCAACTTCAAAGCTGATTTACGACCACTTTCTAGTGTCGAATTGATATTTCATTCCAAGTCAGTGGTTAAAGCAACAGCAAGAAATCCACTGTCACGTTTCCCAATAATCAATCAGCTGATAAGCATACTAAACTTAGTAATTCAACTGGGTATAATTCCATGAAGAGTATGCATTTGTCTCTTAGTCTTCATGTATGCTTGTAGATTTGATTCTGGTAATTTTCAAATTATGCCGATCATGGAATTTTTCAAAAGCCAAAAGAATGTACAGGTAAAAACTTGCTGCTATGTTACAGCCATTTCTTTATACGGCTGATCCTGAACATATCGAATTATCAGTGTGAAAGCTGTGTGTGTCTCAATTCTGAGAAACTGCGGCATTAGTGTCCCAGAAAAATAGTGTCCAAAGACCTCAGATTATTCAAACAGGACTGTGCTGTTATCATTCTAAGGAGGCACCAACAGATTCAGAATGGCCTCTTGGCCCACCCGAAAAATTCTGGAGGTTCTACCGTACCAGTCGGTTATTTAACCCAGAATTTGGGAGTCTGCCGATGATCTTGTTGGGTTGACCATTACCAATCTCCAAAGCTTGGGACTCAACCCCATAATTTGAGGGTGGCCCTGGATAACAACTGAAATAATTTTGGGGGTCTACACAAAATGTTCGAAGTCAACATTGGACCAGGCCCAAATTTGGTGGGCCACCCGAAGACTGCAGACTAGACCGGAATAGTGACAAAGAGTCAAAGAATCATTTTCAAGACCCAAATAAAACATTTTAACGCTACTGTATGTGCTCAATGAACTTTGGTAAACAAAGCACCTCATATATCGAACAGCGCACCACGCCCGTGAAAGCGGCGCTTTTCCAAGTGGTGCTACCGCAATCGTTTTTCGTGCATGCAGCTGTGTCGGGTGTGGCCTTGAGCCCCTTACTGGTCACGCTGACCGAGTGAAGGCGGCGTAATACAGCGCGACATGAGGAAGCGTGGCGGCACCAATTTCCGCATGGCACAGCTACCGTACGGTGAAGCCAGTACTTGATACAAAGTTGTTCACACAGTAAAGCTAGCCTCCCTAATCGAAGGCTACCAACACCTCTCACCAGGCTCGCTTCATTCATCTCGCAGCTAAAGGTGCAGCAAAATCCAACTGTGCCATAATGTTAATCAAAGCTTGTGTTGTCCTTATAGTTTTGAATTAGAATTTTAGTTAGGGATTTCGATTTTTAGCTTAAATTGAAAAAAAAAAAAAGATATAAGTATGCCGACTTCATTTCAAACATTCGGTTCTAACCAGTAATGGCCAGTATTCTTTAAATACCAACCACATTTTACTGCCCATTCGGCAAGATTTACATAACGACAAAGGAGAAAATAGCAAGGCATGTTAAATAGCAGACAACTAGCAGCAGAGGAGAGACAAAGGCTGCGAGAAAGTGCAGCCCCTCAATAAGAACATCTGATCCTCCCATAATTATCCCCAAGGAGGCCAGCCTTTCCTTCAAGTGAAGGAAGTATGTGCAATGGCCTCAGTTCTGCAAGAGCCTGATGGACTCCTGTTGCCATCTGCAGGAGCAGTGATGTGATGGTGAAACTGTAGGTGAGGCCTGCCCCGAAATGAAAAGGGTTTGAGCAGATACAGTAGAAGCAGGCAGACAATAGAAGAGTCTCAAGGTCTAAGGTCAGTCTCAGGTTTGGCGCCGACAGGCCATGCCCTATCAAGAAGTACCTCAATAGTATAAGAACGTAGACAAAATCTACACTCAGCAATTTTTTCTGGTTCGAATGAAGTAGGAAAGGAGAAGAAGCAGCTATTTAACTGTATGAATACCACGGCTGCAGTTAGATGGCGTCAAAATTACAGCTCTGCGCACTCAGGCATTTTCTCCATTACAGAAAAAAAAAACAGTAAAGCGACAATTAAGTCTTTAAAAGTAACCTTCAATTTGCCCCTGCATCTGCCAACCAGTGAATGTCAGTGGTTTCAACTGGTTTTTTTAAATGGTTGCACCAGTTCCATCAAGAAGCACGGACACATGCAGGACCACATAAGAATTATTTATCTATCTACCCACAGAGCCAAACATATAGCCAAAATATACTCAAAGTGACTTTTAACAGCACAAGACTGCTACGTTATATCGCCAAAACTATTATTTGCCTGCACAAAATACTAGTCTCTGAAGAAAAAAAAAGAAGAGAACAAAAAACTGTGTTTTGAAATAAACACTGAAAATGTCTGCTGAAATTTCGAAATTCTAAAAACCAAAAACTCCACAAGTGCTAACATAGTGCTTAAATGCAAAGCACGCTATGCCATGCGACAGCCAAACAAGCGATGCATTGTCAGTATGCTCTACGTATCTCTGGGAACGACAGTATTGTCTCATATTCCCAGCTGTTGCGTCCAACAAAAAAAAACAGATTTCAAAGCCACTCACTGGTCTTCCACTGCATGGGTCTATGAAGTCAGCCCAGTAACCTGCCTCCTGCAGGGCTCGGCATATCTTCCGTGCCTTCATCACAAACTGTGTGGGCGATGAAAAAAACAGTTGGAACTCACAAACAAAACAGGGCTATACATAAGCAAAACAAGGAAAAGATTTCAGCACATGCGTAGTACACAAGATAACCTAGAAAACACATTAAAATGTTTTATATTCTTTGTTTTGTCTGTCATTAGATGAACTCGTTCTTACCATAATGCGTGCAGATATTAACAATCAAGTCTAGGTCACATATGGTATGAAAAAGCAGCAATATAATCGGTGACTCTTCACCTTTTGTAATTCCTGTCCTTGAGGTAGGCTGTCTTTAGTGTTCTGGTGAATTAAAACGACACAGGAAATATTATATTGCTGTTTTATTCATCCCTCACGTCACCTAGACTTGACTTTGACGTCACAGCCAATGCTCGACTGTTGAAACCGAA
Source organism: Amblyomma maculatum (assembly GCF_055883805.1). Taxonomy (NCBI): domain Eukaryota; kingdom Metazoa; phylum Arthropoda; class Arachnida; order Ixodida; family Ixodidae; genus Amblyomma; species Amblyomma maculatum. The sequence continues at coordinate 84,822,686 of NC_139345.1, forward strand.
ACTGGTGAGAAAAGAAATTCGAATATAAATTACCCAGCAGCCGTAGGCGAATATCGTGAGGTGATTCATGTACAGTAATGTCTTACGCATCATTACAGAAGATAAAACACGAACTCAAAAATTAAGTGTCTACACTCCTTTAAGGTACGACCGATGCAGACAGCTATGTATCACCTAAATCGCCAGCTCTCACCAGACACATGCAGTTTCCCCACACCGCATACTTTGCCGCGATGTTTCACCGCATTTCTGTGCGGTGGAACAGCATCAAAATGCCTTTGGAGGCTGAATTAATGACAGTTTACTTTGACTGCTGCAGAAATTCACCAACTTGTCATCAGTGAAGGACTACCACACCTTTCCACAGCTCTTCTTGAGAAATTCCTTAATCTTGTGAAGATCAATTATCCTCATTCTTTGCTGACGGCATTGTCCCCACTACGTGACAATATGCACAAAGCTGGCTCTAGATGCGCCGCAAAGACAGCATGTGGGGTCGTACTAGCCTGAGTGTGCCAAGGCCAAGTATGGGCGTTTCTTTCGGTATTCAAGTGAACACTGTTTACAAACTCTGGAGTGCAGCGAAAGCGTTAAGCATTGTCATGAAAATTTCATGTAGCAAGCCTGGAATTCCTTCTGTATTAGAAAACAGATGGAGAACATTTCTTTAGCGAATCTGTCTCTGTACAGTGAGCTGAGCATGTCTGGCACCTTGGCAGCATATCACCCGTCAGCTTCTCGTCATTTTTGCAGGTACGGAAACTTTTGCCAAATTAAGCCGCTAACAGGGAATGCAATGGAAGCTTTACCTGAAGAGAAAAAGTCTGGTACTTTGGGCACTTGCAAGAGGCCCCAGAGTTAAGATATGTGATGGATCATGCCTTTCTCCAACCTGGCTTGTGGTATCATAATGACAATAGTAAAATGCGGAACCGTTAATATGCGCATAGCAAGTTTTGATGTCCCAAGGCTCATAACGAAGGCCGCAGAAGTAAAATTTGGCCTAGCTCTTAATTATTCTTACATAAAAGGATTTATACAAGTGAGGCTTGAAAAATACTACCATGCCAAACTTGTTCCTGCCAAGCATATCCTGCACGCATATCAGTGCACGCTTTTCTAGTAGTAGTTGTACCCCTAACAAAACCAGAGGGCATACAACCGCGCACTGAAAACAAGAAGAAAATTTGCTGCCCAATGTGCCTACAGCAACTGCATAGATATCAAGGCGACAATTAAACAGGCCCACCTCTCTCCAGTGTGTTAATTGAATGCTATCTAAAAACACTGGTTTGTGAGTAGAATCACTGTTACATCCTTGCTGCTACCAAGATGACAAATTGTGATGGCCTTTAACTTGCTGCTGAAATGCGCGAAGTCTGACTATGTGTGTTTTAAGGCATTCAAACATAAACAGCACTTAAAGACCGAGTCGCGCTCTGAAAATGCAACAGCGACATGAACAACACGTTTGCCATCACATTTCCAAACTAACTCATTTCCCAGCAGCTTGTCACACAGCCCAAACAGTTGAGAAAAAAAGACAGGTTCCGGTGGTGTTGCTTCAGTATGACAGACTTTGGATACGGCAGTAAAAGCAAGCAGCATTCGTCGACAGTGTTTGGCCTGAGCCTGTACACCGGCCAAGTCAAACCTCCAATGATAACACAGCAAACAAAGTACACACTTTGGGGTGATCGACTTTGTGATGACTGATTGCTAAATGTCTTCCGTGCTTGCAAAATATCATTTGAAAAACATTTCCTTTCATCGCTTTGTTGCATGTCATAATATGGCATCTTGCAGGCAGGCCACCAACACTAGTGGTGGTGCAGCCGCCATGGACGAGCACTTGCAATCCCCATCCCCTTCTTAACAGCAGTTGTATATCAGCGCATAGTCCTGACGAGCATGGCTTCCGAAAGGTCCCGCCCTGTATCAGGTCTGTCTTGGTTGCCAGCTTCTGCGGTTTCCTGATCTCTTGGAATTGTGCGCAACAACAGCCCGCACGGATGTCAGCAGATCAGCTTGCCATTTGCTCCCGACTATGCTGCCGTCATTCTCAATCTGCCCGGAGAACCACATCCCTTCAGATCCTCGTGCCATTCTTGTGCACAAATCAGCATGCACTCCTGAAAAGCGGCGCTTTCGAAAAGGCCCCTTTCTTCTCTTGCATTGCCAGTCTATCTACCATGTCTGTAGTGTTGGTCCAGTCTTCTGTAGTATGACCAGTAGTGACTGGTCTAATAATCAAGCTAGGCATGACAGCCAGCAACTCTGCATGGGTGGCAGCAGACAAGCATGCTCATTGCTATAGCATTGTCGTTTTTAATAAAAGATGTACGCCATCGCAATGGTCAATGACAGGCAACTCTTGTGGTGCATAATTGATGGAATCCATCATCAGTGTGAGCTCACAGGTAGATCACTTGAAGGAATAACTACAAAGCTGGGATCAGATTTCACAGGTGATCACGAGTTACTGGTCTCTAAATAATTGAGCATATGTAGGAATCACACACGGAAAAAAGCACACGAGCAGCTATGTTAGAGAGGAAGCGCCCAAGCATTGCTAAAACTGTCTTTCCAGTGAGACAAGGAATTCGCCAACCGTTCCTGAGATGTGTTGCCGAACGAATCAAAAGAATTCGTGTTGAAGCGGTGCGAGAGCGTCACAAACACTACACTAACATGCTGTTGACAGACAAAGTTTACGAGCTTTTTCCGCAGTGTGACTCAATCACACGTGCTTTGACGGACAAACTTCAGATTTGGTTTACAATTTCTCTATTGTTATAAAATTGGAAATATTTAATATGTAATCAGACATTCAAAGTCAGATTTTCTTAATATTCGTATTCCATTGCAAGTCGTGATGCATTACAAAATACTCATTGCTTTCACATAAAAATGGCTCCAAGAATAAGTTAACATTCTGCCCAGCCAAGCAGTTTGAGACCAATTCATGCCGAAAGCTATTGCAAGCAACACACTGTACCACACAGCGAGGCGTCTTAATCGTCATCGTTACTGGCTACTGATACATATTTAAACAATATTGCTCAGTGCACTCATGTGAGCACTTCAATCATTCATCTTCCATGATGTATGCGTGGTGCTCATCCGTGATGATGCTTGCAGCAAATCAGGCTTACCTGCTTATTTTTGACATTTCAGTGAAAACTGAGCCAGTGCCACGTGATGGTAGATGCATTCACCTCAGGCTCTGAGTGCCCTACGGCTTACACAGGTAGCAGAAGTCCTTTTAATGGGAAACAAGTAGCCAGCACTCATCGATAATAGAGTAAAAGAATGGGCATTAGCTCCATGCCTGCAGCTCCTTACCAGGCAGAGTTTGACATATCCCTGCCAAACAGGGCAAGTGCAGCCTCATGCGGGCTAATGACTGAATCAAACCAAAACATGCCTCAGGCCAGGTTTCGGTTACAGTATTGCATATAAGGGTTAGGATCCAAAAGTGATATCAGTTATGAGAGACATCGTAATCAAGGGCTATGATAATTTTGACCACCACGATATCACAAAGAACACGGGCGCTTGCGTTTTGCTTTCACTGAAATACAGCTGCCATCACCAGGATCAAACTTGCACCTTTTGACTCTGCAGTCAAGTGCCCTAACCACTCAGCCACTATGGCTGGGATAACTAGTAGTAGGCTAACCAGTAGTAGGCTAACCAGTAGTAGGCTAACCAGTAGTAGGTGACAAAGTCTCAATAACAAGGCTTTAGACTAATATGATCCCCTTACACAGTACAGATCGTGACTAAGTGATCAGTGTACCTTCCCAAATGACTAAAAAGTCAACTCATAGCTTTGAGGCATTGAAGTTGAAATCTCGCTGAAAAAAATAAAAAAAACATTAGACCACTAGTTGAATCTCACCTACAGCAGGCGTGATAGGCATATGTAAGTCACGTTTTCTCCTTTCTTTACGTTCAACAAAAAAAAGCATAGCAACAAAGTAGAATTGAATTCCTCTCGATACTGATTCAGTTTCATTGAACAAACAATGGCTGTGACATGTAGTTCATACTTAGTCACACGAGGCACAAAAAAAAAAAGGACTAGAATATTATCACTTATTGATGATTTTAATCCACTACAACCCGTCATTAATTTGAAAGTAGAAAACACAAAACCAAAAACCAATGTGTCTATACTCCTTTAACAAGTAGAATAAAGAAGCTTTACAGCTAATACACAGACCAATGCTTACACGCAAGCCACTTAACAGTCATTAGTACAACCACCTCACCATAGCAAAACAAACAAACATATACAATGTCACCCCGCAGGGGTGGCGCAGTGGTTACGGCGCTCGACTACTGTTCCCAAGGATGCGGGATCGAAATTCCGACCTCGGCGGCCGCTTTTCGATGGAGGCGAAAAGCAAGGCGCCCGTGTGCTGTGCGATGTCAGTGCATGTTAAAAAACCCCAGGTGGTCGAAATTTCCGGAGCCCTCCACTACGGCGTCTCTCATAGCCTGAGTCGCTTTGGGACGTTAAACCCCACAAACCAACCATATACAATGTCATGTGGCTTAAAGCTGGCACCATACCTGCCCAGTAAGCTCCTCCCGCTCGATGTCCACATCTTCACTCCAGTAAGTCATGTCATTTTCAGTCTTTTGAGTGAGGGTGATCACAGTGAGCGGATCACCAAATATGTTCCTTGCAGGAAACAGATCCTGAAAATCTGAAAATAAATACAGTGGTACAGAGAGTACATAATCAACTAAAGATAATGTCCTTTGTATTTATAACAATTAACAATCCTAGGAAAGAATGAGCCAACTGTTGCCCATTACACTGATTCACTGTTATGACATAAATGCTCCTTGGTGATTGCTCCGAGTTGCCTTCTTTTTTTTTTTTTAAAGAAAGCGTACTATGATAGTAGCCATGATTCACTATTATTAAATCTACATACTGCCTTTGTCTAAAGTTCAGAGCCCAGGGGGGTCTACTTCTGAGCCAAAATGTGTGGCTCGTAATGCATTCCCAGGCTTCCAAACTTGCTGAAGGCAAGAAGACTATTTGTCTTAACCTCTCCAGTGGCTAGGACTTCCACGATTTTTAAAGAAGTCATAACATGTGGCTTAAAAGCACATCCTCTGGATTCTAAACCTTTGACAAAGGCTGTACCTACTCACGCACACAATATACGAAATGCACATCAAGTCAATGCGGCTGTATTACGTAAATCATTTTAAAAAATTACAAGGGTTCAACACTGCTGAACCAAATATTGAGCGAAAGCATTAGCTGTGGATGACCGAGCATTCTTCTTCTTCTCTTTTTCTTCTTCCTCAGCCCACATATAATGCCCCGCTTTAACCGAGCCGTATAAACGTGCCTTAGTGGCTTATAGGGGTAACGTGAATGCCAGGGTCCTAGCACGCTGATTCTGACGTAACCGTCCCATGTGAAACGAGAGACCCAAGTTGGCAGCTCCTACCAGACCACACCCTAGTGTCACGTGGGGTGTGACGTCACAGCGTCACATAAGTAAGACGTGACTACCGGCCGCACTACGCTAAAGGCTCAAAACCTAGAGTAGTATTGCTTTCGCAATAAAATAATTCAACGCACTTCCCATTTTCTGTGCCTCCTCATATCATACATTTAATTCAAGGAAGTTTTGTTAGACTCAAGTCACTTTATAGGATTACAATTACCTTATTTCATGAAAATTATTAACGATGTTCCTAAAAAAGAATCATCATCACATTCTTTCTAACAACAATCCTGTAAAGCATGAAACACAAGCAAAAGAGAGCTCTTGTCAAACAGAATGCACTCAAGCCACATTGTTGCTTCTGAACCAAGAATAAACTAAGGTTGTCCTGTAATCACCACAGACTACCAAGCACTAGGGGCAAAGAGATTACTTTCACCGAAAGCAAAGGTTTTATAAGCTAAAAAAGGCATGTACTTAACCCCGGAACAGGTAAGAGTTTACAGTGTTAATAATCCAGTGTTACCAAGATACTTTGTTAGGCGAGTTGGTACTTATTCATTATTAATATAAACAGCACGAACACGAAGACAAAGGACAAGATAAAAGAAAGCCACAGTACAAGCGCTGACTCACAACTATGCCTAAACCCTTTACACCAAGGCCCAGAAAAAAACAAACATGAAGAAAACGAAACAGTCACGTGAAACAACCCCTGGGTTCACCTGCTGCACAAAAAATTCCTTAAATAAGACACCTCTTTGCTTGAAAGAGCAAGAGAAGTCTTGCTGACACACTTATTGTCCGTTGAAATAAAATATGATTCCACTATCTCTCTCGTCATCTTCTCTTTGTGGTGATACAAAATCCTAACCTTGTCAAACTTAGGAGTGCACTTCTTCTTCTCCTTCTTCATTATTTCACATGAATGGCAATGTGATACCAGAAACGTTTTGTCCTTTCCACTTTCCAAGTTGTTCCGGTGTTTCTGTAGTTTCTTATTAATACATCGTCCTGTTTGTCCTATATAACTGGCTCCACAAGAGAGTGGAAGCCTGTACACAACACCTGTTTTGCATCCAACATATGGGTTTCTATGTTTCACCCCACATTCTTGCTTCTTCGCTTCTCTTTCCCTTTGAATAGCCGGGCAGATCCTCTTCATCTTGAGCGGGGCGGTCAATGCGACGTCAACACCATACCTCTTGCCTACATTTTTGAGGCCATGCGAAATTCTGTGCACATACGGTACCACTGCAACCTTCCTCTTCCTCTCACCCATGCTGGGCAGGGATTTCAGTCTGTGCGTTCTTTTAAGGCTCTTCAGTACCCGGCAACTGGCCTCAATAATAACCGACTCCCGATAACCGGCCTTTGCAATTCTTGTCACTTGTCTTTCAAAACTCTTGCCCATGCCGTGGTAACAAGATTTCTTCAACGCATTTAATAAGCATGTGTTAATCATCCCATTCTTCACTAATTTGGAATGCCCCGAATTGGAGCTTAGCAACGGCTTCATCGATCTCGGGTTGTATTCCCAACAAACATGATCATCACCGAATTGAATCAATAGATCTAAATACTGTAACCGATCGTGCACTGGTTCTTCAACAGTAAATTCCAGCCCGGATCCACACTCAGTAAAAACATCCATAATGTCCCTCATTCGTTGATTGAATCCTTCACGGTCTGTGAATACTAAAAAGTCGTCAACATACCTGAAGGTGGAATAATGTAAGCCCTCCAAGTTATCCTTCAGGTGTCTGTCCACGTACATTAAGAAGATGTCACTCAAGATCGGTGCAACACTCGACCCAATGCATACTCCAGCCTTCTGCGTATACAGCTTGTTCTTCCAGCCTATGAAGGTGGACTCCAGGTAGAACCTCAAAAGTTCAAAGAAACTTCCAACACTTACACCTGAGGCGTCAATGAAGTCACATTCATTATTGTCTTGAGTAATGCACATTTGAACACGTGCTCTTCTCACGTGGCAGCACCTGGTGTCCAAATATTTACAGAAACACCTTTCCTCGTTGACTTTATCAGACCCCCTAAGGCTACCTAACTCTGAAGCCCTTGTTGTATTCCTCAAAGAACACAACCCAAGAAAATGTGTTGGCTTCAGCATGGATGTCAAGGATTTGTATTATAGCCTCCCCATGACTGCCTCCTTAAGCATGTTCAAATGTGCATTACTCAAGACAATAATGAATGTGACTTCATTGACGTCTCAGGTGTAAGTGTTGGAAGTTTCTTTGAACTTTTGAGGTTCTACCTGGAGTCCACCTTCATAGGCTGGAAGAACAAGCTGTATACGCAGAAGGCTGGAGTATGCATTGGGTCGAGTGTTGCACCGATCTTGAGTGACATCTTCTTAATGTACGTGGACAGACACCTGAAGGATAACTTGGAGGGCTTACATTATTCCACCTTCAGGTATGTTGACGACTTTTTAGTATTCACAGACCGTGAAGGATTCAATCAACGAATGAGGGACATTATGGATGTTTTTACTGAGTGTGGATCCGGGCTGGAATTTACTGTTGAAGAACCAGTGCACGATCGGTTACAGTATTTAGATCTATTGATTCAATTCGGTGATGATCATGTTTGTTGGGAATACAACCCGAGATCGATGAAGCCGTTGCTAAGCTCCGATTCGGGGCATTCCAAATTAGTGAAGAATGGGATGATTAACACATACTTATTAAATGCGTTGAAGAAATCTTGTTACCACGGCATGGGCAAGAGTTTTGAAAGACAAGTGGCAAGAATTGCAAAGGCCGGTTATCGGGAGTCGGTTACTATTGAGGCCAGTTGCCGGGTACTGAAGAGCCTTAAAAGAACGCACAGACTGAAATCCCTGCCCGGCATGGGTGAGAGGAAGAGGAAGGTTGCAGTGGTACCGTATGTGCACAGAATTTCGCATGGCCTCAAAAATGTAGGCAAGAGGTATGGTGTTGACGTCGCATTGACCGCCCCGCTCAAGATGAAGAGGATCTGCCCGGCTATTCAAAGGGAAAGAGAAGCGAAGAAGCAAGAATGTGGGGTGAAACATAGAAACCCATATGTTGGATACAAAACAGGTGTTGTGTACAGGCTTCCACTCTCTTGTGGAGCCAGTTATATAGGACAAACAGGACGATGTTAATAAGAGACTACAGGAACACCGGAACAACTTGGAAAGTGGAAAGGACAAAACGTTTCTGGTATCACATTGCCATTCATGTGAAATAATGAAGAAGGAGAAGAAGAAGTGCACTCCTAAGTTTGACAAGGTTAGGACTTTGTATCGCCACAAAGAGAAGATGACGAGAGAGATAGTGGAATCATATTTTATTTCAACGGACAATAAGTGTGTCAGCAAGACTTCTCTTGCTCTTTCAAGCAAAGAGGTGTCTTATTTAAGGGATTTTTTGTGCAGCAGGTGAACTCGGGGGTTGTTTCACGTGACTGTTTCGTTTTCTTCATGTTTGTTTTTTCTGGGCCTTGGAGTAAAGGGCTTAGGCATAGTTGTGAGTCAGCGCTTGTACTGTGGCTTTCTTTTATTTTGTCCTTTGTCTTCGTATTCACGCTGTTTATATTAATAATGAATCCAGTGTTAGTTGGCTTATAAACCCAAAGAACTGGAGACATGTATGCAGACATGTTAAGAGTTGATATATATAGCACAGTGAACAAACTACCGCAGCTGTGGCCAAAGATGGACTAGAAAAAGCTGATACCAATTCTTCGAAGCCAAACAAACAAACAAAAAAAATGGCTAACACTGCATAAATGGAAGACAGATGTTTCCAGACAGACGACTGTTTTGCAACAAAACTCTGGTGGTGATGAAAGTTTTTCATGCAGACCCCTGAGGCTAGGCAGACCACCATGCATAAAGTAACCGCAGGGACTTATGTTCCGGTATTATCAATCAGGTGAAGAAAAAAAAAAAACATTTTAACTCTAAAACAGATTTTTTCTGCAATAAATGACCTCTTGCTGCTGGACAATCATCAACATTCCATTACGAATGCAAGCAGGATAATGTTGCCACCAGTGTCCCTTAAGAAGGCACTGACGAGGTTTGGACATTAAAACAAACAAACAAACAAACAAGAAATAATGCACAGACAAGGCGTTGATGATAGCTCATGCAAGATGCTAAAGCTATTCGCAGCCTAAAAAGCGGTGCAAAATCAAACGAAATTCATGCTTCTATTCGACAAAGACAACTTTGTCATCCTCTGCACCCGCATCCAAGCGTTCACGATGATGTCTCAACGAAATTAATTTCGTTCATCCACCATTTTGATTGGCAGATGAAGGTGAGCATATTCAATGCACTTCTGGAGCACAGAATGACGTTCTTTGAACAACATCGCTTTGTCTGCTAGTTGCATATGTGCTTCCTATCCAGTCTTTCATTTTAAAAAACACATACATGCATGCGGAAACAAGATCTTTAGCTTGCTGTCCAAGTTTGTGTATGCTTTTTCAAAGTGTCCAGTGTGCTGCGCTGTCCGCATACTAGCCTTCAGTGGTCTTTCTTTTTTCCATTAAGGAGTGGTTGTGGGGGAACTGCTTTTGGAGAAAGATGTGGAACTGCATCTTGAGACTGCTGTTTATGCGCAATGCTATGCTCCTTGCACTACACCACTGATAACCATGTTCATCACAAAGCACGCACATCGTAAGGCACTACCCACACATCTCCGATGATTACCACGAATCTTTCTCATTAGGAATGCATTGTGAGGTCCATTTCTATGTGCAGACGATCGCAAAATTCTTAATCACAAGGATAAACAACCCTATAGTAATAGGGCATTCACTGGAAACTTCGGGTTACAAAGCAAACAAAGCATATGGAATACAAAGTCATCAGCAGAAATATTTTGGACAGCAAAAACCAATAGGGAAGGCAGGGCTATGATATAAGCATCTGAAGTACTCGGCACCTGCTGCTAAAACGGAGGAAGAGAGGAAATTTCTCTTATGGATGCTAGTCGACCAGGCAGGAGAGAGAGAACATTGATAAGGGCATGCAAGAAGGGAAGCATGGTGAAATCACAACATGGTGATGGCAGTAATTCTGCTTTTAACTTGCCTTTTCAGAAAATTTTTGTGACTTGGGACGATCTTCACAACCACCCCAGTAAGGTTGCAAATTTTTCACCAAAGGGTCACAGGGACAGTTATGAAATTCAGGCTATAAAACAAGCAATTCTAACAAGTCTGTTATTCAAAATCATGCTAAGGTTCAAGTGCCGGATGCTCTGAATGCAAGCAGTGGGTGATACAGTTTGAAAGAATTCACCTTTCTTAAGGAGGTCTGGGCAGTCCTGGGCAACACACTCCAGAACAGATGGTGGACCAGGAACCCCACCGAATGCTTCATACAAAAGCTGTAATGCAAAAGTACATCGATTCATTTTGTCACCCTGAGTTGAATGACACTTGTAATAATACTAACTGTCATACTGATAAAGATTATGCATTTGTGTTATCAACGTAGCACTACCTAACTGCCTCAGTCACAATGCCTCTGTACAATGCTTGTGACTAAATCAAGGCTCTTCACAAACTTATAAATGCAATACACCAGCAGAAGGCAATAAATACTGAAAATAGACACAGTAAGAAAAACTGTAAGAATCCAAATGGTCAGTACTGTTTCCACAAATGCCAATTTTAGTGCGATTCATCTCACTATACAAATAAATGGCCAATTATACAAAAGCAACGGTACTACTCATCAACTACTCGTACATAATGCTGATGTAAACTGTTACTATACCTTTTTGAATATGCACTAATAATACTTGCAACAACTGTACCAACGCAACGAGATGTAGTAAGTTATTGCAAACCAACACACAGAAACAACCGTGACATATAATACGACTAGCACACTTGGGTTGCACAATAAACAAGAAACCAAGCGGCCATTGACCTCTTCTGGAGGACTAAGGAGCTGTGCCAGGATGTTTCGGTAGCGCTCGGCGTTTGTCTCCCTTGACAGCACATCGCACGTCTTGGGAGGTTCAGGCACCACTGGGCTCGTGCCAAAGTTAACTGGAACAACACCTACATTCCCTGGAAGGGGCACCCTCAAATCCTTGGGCCCAAAGAGCGAGATCTCACGGCCACGACGAACTGTGCTAGTTCCCTGGTCCTCTGGAAATGTAAAAGAAAAAATAGTAATAAAAATAACCATTTTCAAGACTGAAAGCTCAAGTCAAAGCATGCCTAGGAGACTCAAAGACTCTCGTTTCGACATATTCTCTGAGCCTTTATAAAGCATCATCCTTGAAGATAACACCTTACAAATAGTGAATGGAGAAATCATAGTCAGGAAAACAACTACCCAGCTACAACTAAGGAACGGAATGCTCAACAGTACGAAATATAACCTGTTATATTTGTTTAATTCAATATAAAAGAATGGGTGTTATGTTAGTTAAAAAAATGGCTCAAATTATTCCGCTTTATAGGTAAGCAAGTCATTCCTATATATTGCTGAAATACCTAGGAATCCTTATTCAGCAGAACCAGACATGAAGAAGCAGCAGCACAGAGAAGCAGTTACCATTGCCGACCATCCACATAATCTTTACTTATTAAGTGCAAACAATATGAACAGTTCTAGTAGAATCACATTCACTTTTTGTACAATGGTAGCTGAGTGCTGTGGCAAGGCCGACTCTGAACACTTGCTACTGAAAGTGCATCCCCCCCCCCCTCCCTTCCCCCCTCCTTCACGTTGTTCCAGTCCCTACACAGGCATGCACTCTGCATCAACCACTAGTAAAAACATTCCCCCAGCACTTAAGTGGCATGCAGAGCTATTTAGGGTAGGTTTAGGTTTCTTTAAAAACGAGTGCTTCTACATAACAGTGTGGGTTGACCACACATTTCACAACTCTTTAATGTAACATAATTTAAGACCAGAAAATCCCAGATCGCACTTCAACAGAGTTTGTTTTGCACAAGAATGGCAAACCCAACTCCAGGCACGTATAAAATGGGGAAATGGGGCTTTACCCCTAGCCAATCCTTATTGAAGAGAATTCATGGGTCAATGCTCAACAACCTGACCCAATAAAAAAATCTTCTTAGGTCTCCTATCAACAAAATCCTGGCTGCATGCCTAGTCAAGAAAAAACAATCTTCAGCAAAGAACACACACATGCTTCCAAAGCTTATGGGACAAAACTATGGAAAGTAAATTTTATTCCTTTCTATCCAGACAACACTGCTTCAGATATTATGATTTACTGCATAGAATTAGGACGAGTGCAAATGATAATGACATTAGGTTTCTTTAATATTATTACAGAATTTTGGTACAGTATAGTACAGTATGTTATGGTATGCTACAGTATGGTACAGAATGGCATATGAAGTTTAATGTCCTATAGCAAAGCCATGGGCTATGCAGAAAACTGCAATGAAGAGCTTCGATTTTAATTTCGAACACTTGAGGATCCTTAATGCACACTTAACATTACAAGTCTTCGAACTCATGTCTTCGAACTCGGTAGTGATATGCCCTAACCAATGGCTACCACTGCGAAACAAGAAGAGCAGATTGTAAACCTTGGACTTGAACTGCCATCCAAATGCATGTTTGGTAGAAAAATGCCTATACAAGCTACGTGCACTGTACATGGATGAACTATTTGTGCATGTACTTGAAACGCGCTTTTTACAAGCTCCCTGCTTTGAAGAAAATGACAACTTTGAACATAATGCTTAACTAAACCAGGGGCAGAAAAATGCAAGTGACAAAGTTCAGCTTTTACCTTCATTTTTCCGTTTTCAGAAGTGACAAATAGCATTAAATGTAAGCTCATATCAATAATGAATAAATATTTATCAGTTCGTAGGTATATTGCGCCAATTATCCCAAATATGAATCACTGCTAACTGCACTAGCGAGAAGCAAGTCATGTACCATACCTTTAGTCTCATTCCCAACTGTTGTGGATGCAACGGCCGAACTGGAGGACGAACTAGATGAGAATCGCTTGCAGTTTTGTGCCCTCAAAGAACTTCGATACTGACTGTAAACAACGCTTCTAGGTAGCCGGTGCATCTGAAACGAAAACTAAAGTTACCAAGACGTCCAGATCTTCCCCAAGAATCCAAGTGCCACTGTGCATATTGAATACATTGTGCTAAGAGCAATGCACATACCTTTAGCCGGCCGATTTGAGCACAGTTGAACTGATTACTGTAAATGAAGGAAAACAGGAATGCGTTCATGAGACCCAAATAAACGTTGTCACAGTGGGATGTGTGTAAACGGTTCTTGCTATTTCAGTAATGCTAAAGGCCATCAACCATCAGCATTATAATTATCTAGACTTTATGTCATCAGCTAAGCGTGCTAAGCTTCGGGTCCCCCAGGGAAACTTAGCTTGAAATCACAATGAAATGGGCTAAAGTTGCTCGTGAGGTTTCTGGATGCATACATGCATAATCAGCTGATCGCTACCTAGACTGAGGCACTGGTGCTGTAGGCGATGTTATACAATGAAACAATGGCATACAGTGGTTGACGAGTGACACGGGTGTAATTTAACGCTGGGAAGGGACACTGCTCCCAAGTCCTAAAAGCTGAAACCGTGAATCCACCATCTCGCGGCCCATCTCACTGCGAGGTCGTGTCCTCGAGAATTTCTTTCAAGAAATCAGCTCCATCTCATGCAATGTCGACTGAAAGCGATGGCAATAGCGAGTATGCACGTGTAATTACATCAGCCGTGACATTGGCAACGCTGCTTCCTTACCGATAAACACTTTTCAACAATCACGTACGCAGCCAGTGACGTCCCTTTTTTACATCACAAGTAGCGCCGTAGCGCTGCCAGGCCACTGCTCCCAGTTAGACCGCTAGGCCTGGAATTTCTTCCTTTGGAACTGAACCCTTGACTGAATTTTAGGGGGCGCTACGAAGTCTGGCTTCGTCGGCGACTTCGCCAGTGACTTGGCGAAGCGAAAGCGCTAATTTTAAATCATAGTAGGAGTAGGGAAATCGTAGGTAACCAGCTTTGTTGGCACTGCGAAAGGCAGGGGCGCCCTGGTGCAGCCCTAGCCCATTCAGGATCATGCGCACTATAATCGGTAAGGAGCGTAAGAGCACAATTACCTATTACACATGCCTATTATAATGCGCATGATCCTGATGAGCATGAAGCTATGAAACTGAAGTAGAACAAAACAAGAATATGTGCAGATGGGTCGATGTATGAACGCAACAATATTTTCTAGCACATGTCAGCATGCCTTTTCAAGTAGGCTGAGTATAATTCGAATGTTCGCAACGCATACTATTTGTAAATAATGATTTCACTGCTTTGTCTCTGGTCGTTTCTAAAACTGCGCGCAAAACCCCGTTGAGTGAACACACTCACGCTGTCTTTGAGTTCAGCAACTCAGCATCTTCATTACAAAGAAGTGGGCTATGCAGTGCGGAAGTAAAGTTACATCTTTGAATGAAGCGCGTTTAGGCAACAGAGAGTACAAAAATTACAGGAACGTTAGGGTCTACGGTTATATGCGCTTTATTATGCCTAAAAATCGCGCCTAAAAGTTATGCCTATAAATATCAATCCGCATTGGACCGCTAAAAAATGTGCACTCCTGCTCCTTCCCTCACACCGCCGTTATCGACCCACTCCTTCCATAACTGTTCAGGTTAATGATCATGTCATTCAACATATCCCTCAGATTCGAGTGGTTATCCTTTTTGTTTAAGCCAACCGAGACTGAAGACGCATACTCAACTCCGCCGACGGCCGTCGATGACATCGTCCTCCTCAAAGACACGGGTATAAGAAGCATGGAGGCCTCTGTGAATTGGAACTCCTTCGTCTTGTCCAGGTCATTGTCCCTAGCAGACTTACATACTTACTACCGTAACCACCTGTCCAGGCAGTATGGGCTCTTTGTCGTTTTTTGTGCGCCACCGGGCTTGATTCGCGCTTGTAAAGCAAGCTGCCGTGCCTGTATATATTTTCGTATGTCTTCACCCACATCGTCACCCATCATCACGGTGTAAGATACTCTTTCTTCTCCCCTTCCCCAGTGCAGAGTAGCAGGCCAGATTTTAATCATTCCGACCAAACCCTCTGCCTTTCCTTCAAATAAACCTGCCTGTCTGCCTGTCTGCCTGCCTTGCCTGCCTTGCCTGCCTTGCCTTGCCTTGCCTTGCCTTGTCTGTCTGTCTGTCTGTCTGTCTGTCTGTCTGTCTGTCTGTCTGTCTGTCTGTCTGTCTGTCCGTCCGTCCGTCCGTCCGTCCGTCCGTCCGTCCGTCCGTCCGTCCGTCCGTCCGTCCGTCCGTCTGTCTGTCTGTCTGTCTGTCTGTCTGTCTGTCTGTCTGTCTGTCTGTCTGTCTGTCTGTCTGTCTGTCTGTCTGTGTCCGTCCGTCCGTCTGTCCGTCCGTCCGTCCGTCCGTCCGTCCGTCCGTCCGTCTGTCTGTCTGTCTGTCTGTCTGTCTGTCTGTCTGTCTGTCTGTCTGTCTGTCTGTCTGTCTGTCTGTCTGTCTGTCTGTCTGTCTGTCTGTCTGTCTGTCTGTCTGTCTGTCTGTCTGTCTGTCCGTCCGTCCGTCCGTCCGTCCGTCCGTCCGTCCGTCTGTCTGTCTGTCTGTCTGTCTGTCTGTCTGTCTGTCTGTCTGTCTGTCTGTCTGTCTGTCTGTATGTCTGTCTGTCTGTCTGTCTGTCTGTCTGTCTGTCTGTCTGTCTGTCTGTCTGTCTGTCTGTCTGTCTGTCTGTCTGTCTGTCTGTCTGTCTGTCTGTCTGTCTGTCTGTCTGTCTGTCTGTCTGTCTGTCTGTCTGTCTGTCTGTCTGTCTGTCTGTCTGTCTGTCTGTCTGTCTGTCTGTCTGTCTGTCTGTCCCATGCAGAAATCGACGCCGTAGACGTTCTTCTCCACCGGCTTTACAAATATGGGTGGTAGAAGCCGTGGCTGTCCAGAACTCTTTTCACTTCGGGTTGCTATCAGCTATCATTCACAAGTTTATTCCTTTAGGGATCAAGCGGGCAAGGCCAATTTGGGCTTGTCCCTGCTTTTCCCGTTTGGGCACCATAGGCTTGGCAAGAGCTAACTGGCTACATATTTCCCCATCTGGCCCTCAAGGGTCCCTCTTGGGGAATTTTAGGGCCAATGGAAAGCAAATTTGGGCTTTATGTAGAAAAATAAGAAAAATTCTGGGCTAGCCTAAATGGGGCCGCCCACTCGATTTCACTCTTATACACCAACCGAATGTCTTCTACAAACTGGCATTTTCAGCACCCTCCCTGACATAGAAGCTCATCTCACCCTCACAGTATGTCCGTCTTGACCGTACCGCCACTGATAGGCATATACAGTCGTGCCCCATTAATATGGACGACCTGAATTATGGACAGTTTTTCTGGGGACGAAACGTTTTTAGTGTATTTATGCCTCGTTAATATGGAAACTCGCTGTCTGGACAATGGACAGGGAAAGAATGCATACGGCCCACTTGGGCCCATGCATTTTTGTCTCGGTAATATGGACAGTGCTTGTAAAAAAGCAGGGGACTCCGAACGCAAGTCAAAGAAGGGCACGCCGCCCGCGAACCTACGCGACAGCCGATACGGCCGGATGCCTGAACGCGTCCTGTGGTGTTGGAAAGAACCAAAGCGGGCGTATCGCCGTTTTAGAGGTTGGGAGCGCAACAGCGGAGAGGAGTACAGCAAACCGAGGGTCGGTGTAAAAAAGTCTTTTAAAGAAGGGAACCAGGAGATTTCTAGGTGCAGCGGTGGTGCCTTCGCAGTCGGGAAAACAGCAACATGTGGTTGCAATAAATTCTGCTGAATGTGAACAGAGAGGCCGGTAAAAGCGTAAGAAAGAAATGACAGGAAGAAAGACAAGTGCCTACAGTGGCGGCGGGAACTGAGGTTTTTTTTTCCCAAAGCACAGTATATGTGTTCAATGAAGCCGTTAACGCTTTTCGGTGAGAGTTAAGACACACTCACAAAGTAGGGCGACAAAAGGAAGGCGATGTACGAGCCCGCAACCGAGACCGGGCGTACCGTCCTGGACGCGCTTCCTTCTCATGCTCCTGGTTTTCGTCCCTGTTGCGCTGCCGAACTGCCACATTTTGCTCCTCGGGCGGTACGCATGTCGGCTTCGCTTTAAGTCAGCGATGCGGCCTTGGCAATGCCTGAGCTCTTCGTAGTCGGCTAGCCGTCGTTCTAAATTGTACTTCAGCATGCAGTGTTTGTTTTATAGGAGCACATAAAAGCGGCGCCAAGAAGATAGGATGTTCGATAGCCCTCTGCATAGCAGCTTGCCAACTTGACTCCCTCGTTTCCTTACGGAAACAGTACAAGGCAAAAAAGAGAGAATCAGAAGAACGTAAAGGTCGAAAGGTTAACTAGGCAAGAAAGTGCAAAGCATCAGGAGCCTGTAACCCTCAACTTGAGTCTGGATTTTGGCATGGCGGGAGGTAAACACAAAAGAACAGAGCTGAACGTAGGCGCGAAGCAAGCAATCTGTGAATACAAGCGGCAAAAGCCATCTCAGTCAATCCAAGCCGTGAGGGACTAGTATCGACAGCTCGGCTATTTCCTCGCCTCAGAAGAATCTCAAGCAGCTACTTAGCGGCTACTTTGCTCAGTGACGAGGCAATTTTGGAAGTGGGGGTGAGTAGAGAATCGGACGCTGATTCATCAATCAGTGAGGAAGGAGTTCGTGCTCGAAAGTTCGACCAACACAAAGCCCACCATCACGCGTGTAATGGTACGCGATTCACTTCAGACTGCACTACAATTTTTCGAAGAGAGCAATTATAAGGATAATGCACTCAAAAGTGCCGGTGTTCTGTCAAATTTTGACTCCAATGCACGCCGTTATCTACAAAAGCAGTCATTAATTACAATTATTTTTTCTCGATAAAATCCTTTTCGTTTTTATTCATGACTCGCTTTATGGACAGTTTTGGTCGGAAACCAGTGTCCATATTGTTACCGGGAAACGCGAGACCAAAGTGATGTGCTCACTGACAAAGACGACGATCAAGGAACGCAGGCACGACGAAGCGTTGAAAAAGAGAACGACGCTGAGAGAGCGGATTCTGCACGGCTACCGAAGTCTTGCGTCCAGTTCAGCCCATCGCAGTGCCGTCACATTAAGTACATCCCTGTAACATCTTGGTGGAGGTGCGGGGTACATCCCCGTAACAATATTAACTAGGCATGACTGTACTTCAACCGAATCCAAGCACACTATCTCCTACCATACCCATCAACACCTGCACATCCCCCTTTGCCCACGAACATGCAACCGCTTCATCATCAACAATGACGCCAAAAGCAGGCGCAAGCCCTTCAAAAACGATTTTCCAAAGCCACAGATGTTCTCTATGGCGATGCGGCAGAGTATGCCTCCTGTCTTTCCTATGTCCTTTTAGCCATTGGCTCTGACCACTCCCGATATTAACAACACAGTCACGATTCTAAATCAGCTATCTATAATTTCGGCACTGATCGAATATTTCGTACAGCCCTGTCTTTCCTAATATACCCTCTAACCAACCTATCCCTCTTCTGTGGATTCCCGCGCATAGTGGCAAAGCTGGTAGCGAAGTGGCTCGCGCCTGCGCCCTAGTTTGAATGTCTGCGGGCGCAGGCCACAAAGTTCGCCTTCGGCCTATAGTGGCCCCTCTTGCTGCGCCGCATCGCTCCCCCTGTTTTCGTGACATATGTCACCATTACCGCCTTGGTCGCCTTGTATATTCTCCTCCACAGCGCAAAAACTCTCGGTATACGTCTAGATACTGTGGCGTCAGCTTCAGACACGCACATTTTCCACTCCTGCCTTTCGCCAACTCATCCACCCAGCTATCTACCTCTCCTCAGCTTGTAATTCCTATCCGGCCAGATCCAATCTCGACCACATCATAAATGGCTGTATCGATTACCCTCCACCGAAATACCCTATAAGATTCAGTAAAAGGAGTAGTGGGAAGCTGCTGCGCAGCCCTGCGCCTGATCTCCAGAACAAGATCCTAGACTGTTCTCAGAGGGTGGCGGAGGCCTACCCGAAGTTGGGTCTCCCTCCCTCCCTCTCTCCCCAATTGTCCCCTTCCTTCTTGGGATAAATAAAGTCACTCACTCACTCACTCACTCACTCACTCACTCACTCACTCACTCACTCACTCACTCACTCACTCACTCACTCACTCACTCACTCACTCACTCACTCATGCAAGAGCAAGTGCATGAACAATGTATAGAGGTGAAGAAAAAAACACTGCGAAAACGAGGACGAGACCACACAACACAGGCGTGTGGTCTCGTCCTCGTTTTCGCGCTGTTTTTCTTCACCTCTATTATGCACCAACTAGCTCGCCAAAATGAACAATGTATCTTAGCACCTTTCAGAGAAAATAAATTGCTTGAAAAGTAGCTTCGTTAAGTAGCTTCGTTAAGTAGCTTCGTTAATACGTGTTTACGTAACTCATTCTTCATGCGGCTTGCGAGTGTTCTATTCTTACCAACTGAAGTTCGCGGGAATTATAACAGGGCAAAGTTCGATCTTTAGTTCAAGCTTCTTCATGCTTAAGTTGGTTTTACGTTTGTGTTCATTTTTGTATTCTTTCATTTTAATAACATTTACTCCACGAACGATCTATCTAACGTAAGCCTTCCTGCTTTTGTACTATTGTCAATATTAAGCGACAGCTTATACAGCTTGTTCAGTCGAAAAGCCATCCACGTCGTCGTCGTCGTCATGGTAGTATAGTAGTAATAGGCGATGCGCAAAACGCCGACAACGCCGCCTGTCGCCAAAGCCGCAAAGCGTAGGCGGGCTCGATCGGGCGCTGTTCATGTCAGCCTCTATGCGCGCGCGTCGCGTTTTCGTCTTTGGTCGTGGTTTAACTGATATAACGCCGCTGTCAATCTTTAGCAATGTCCGGGAAGAATTGCTGCGTAGTTGATTTTTCAAACAGACATAAAACCTTGCCAGGAACACGTTTGTATAAGTTTCCAGTGATGCTTCACGAGAACGACGGCGGCCGTGAATCGTGGTTTTTCGACGCAGAAAGCAAGAAATCGCACCGAATGACATTTGTTCAGGTTAATGCCATTTTTTTCGACGCGCTGCTACACGACCAAAGCTAATGTCATTTCCAAAGTATGGTAACTGCGATTGACATGCAAATGTTGGTGCGCCTTCAATATGTTGCGAAGATCACTGCGCTGTAAACGAAAGCAGCCTTTAAATTGACATTCCTGTCTTGCATGCCTTGTAACCTACCTGTTGATTAGGACTATCAATTACGAAGTCAGCGGCAATGTCGGCGGCGTTTGATTACGAAGGGGCACGGAAGGTGCGCACGTCTGCGCTCGACTGCGAAACGCGTACGAGTTTCAACAACGCGTACACTTTGCGCACTAAAACAAGTGTCAAGATCAACACGTAAAATAGGCAGTATCTAGTGTACTGTCCGAAGGCGCTTCTATAGAACCTTCGAGTATCGCCATACGACGAAGCATACTATACAGCCCCGTTGACTCCCGTATGTTTTCGCCACATCGTTCGCTCGGCGTATTAAGGCCCGTCGAAAAATGCCCTAGCTTGTCCTCATCAAGAAAACATATGGCAAATTCGTAACGCTTGCCACATCGGATACCGCGAGCTTACCGCAACGACACTTCCCGCGAAAGTAGCCGACGACGGCGCTCTGGCCGCGTGCTAGGCCCTAGTCGTCACTATGCCTAAACGCCTAAACGGTTTCACATCAAAGCCGTAGCTGGAAGCGCTTTGGAAATAGTAATTTTTTTTATTCCTTCATCAAATTAGGCGCTTATTATCCATAATCAACAGAGCATGCGTTTCTGAAGGTGACGAAAGAAATTCGCCGTGTCGGCAACTCGGCGCCGACAGACCGCGGCAGCAGGAAAGACCTGTTCCGGCCGCGCTGGGTGCGGTGGCTACGGATTGGCTGGCAGCAATGGGTGCCAGTTCTTTCTTTTTTTTTTTTACGATGGTGTTTGGCATATTTCACAAACATGACAAGCTGCACAATTATAGGAGCACAGTAGCATTTGTTGCAGGTGGCACGTTTGTAGTTTATTTTGGGTGTATCTTCTCGTCGAGCCTCTGGCGTCGAGATGACACATTTCCTCGTTGATCGCATTCGGATGAGTACCTCAAACTCATTCAATACCTAAGGTCGTTTTCATCGAATGTCATTATATTTTCTCGGGTAGCAGCAAACAAATATCATTTTGAACGAACGTCATTCGATGGAAAAGGTACTATATTTACCGTGTGGCAGGGCTGAGTGATAACTATTGATAACTATGTTTTTAGTGTTTTCTGCTTGTCATTGCACCTTCCATGAATACTTCTTGTTTAAATTTGGTTGACTCTGCTACCGGGAATATACAATACGCATTAGATTTGTTAAATGCTTAGCCAGACAATTTTTAGCGTGCATTGACATCGCACAGCACAGGGTTGCATTTTGCGTTTCGCCTCCACTTAAACGGGGGGGGGGGGGGGGGCGCGGTCGACTTCGGCCCTGATAACTCGATCTTCTTCAGTAGCCTGAGCCGCTGCGGCAGGTTATTGAACAGACAATTTCCAATAGGCGTTTTGAAACTTGCCATGCAATTACTTTGAAGACCAGAGCCAGTGTTCCTGTTGGCTGGCAAGATTACGAAAACATAACATGTCGCTGTACTTGATATTAAATCTAAATGTTCTAGAGCTTGTTATAAATCGCACTGTAATTCTGCAGTTGGGCGCGAGGGTGATACAAATGAAATGAACATGATATTACAATAATAAAATAGGATATAAAGTTTAAATCTAATATGCTCTTGGCTAACCTGTGATGCTTCTTTTCATATATGTTGATATCTCATTCCCCCATGAAATTACCTACCCGATCTGCCTTTTTGACGACGGAATACGTGAAATCCATGCTGTACAGGCAGTGGTAAAGCGCAAGCATGAAAAATCTGAACTCTTGCTACAGGAGCCCAATATGCGCTATTTATCTGAAGCTCAGAATGCTGGTTTGCTAGCTCACTGGCTTTTCCTGCGGTCGCACCGCTACGAAACCGCTCGCAGTTTCGAAGACGCTACCTAGTTTGCTGTAGCAATTTATTGCATGTAAACGAAGCAAGCGTGTACCATGAATCAAAGAAAGAACATTGGTTCATAGGTCAAGGAATGAACGAATTAGGGTGGCACCCAAAATGAGCTGCACTTCGTATATATACGCAACCTTGTTTACGCCAGTCTGCAGGAGACACTTGATGCATATGGTGAAGATGCAGTTTTAGACGGCCGTGATATCAAACACATGTCCACTATTATAAAGGGCGATCCCCTTGCGCACACTGTCACCGCGAAAGTGCCCGCGAGACGCGCACAAACGGCAGATCGCACGCGCGCACCCCGGCCAGGCTTGCCGCATGAGGCCCGCCTCGGGTTCCGACGGCCGCCGCTAGGCGGCTTTCAGTGGCGCCCCTATAGGCGCTGCGCATGGCGTATAGTATTATAGTCGGTACCGCGTGCTAGAAATAAACGAACGCTGCGTAAAAAAAGATCATATCATGACAATTCGTGGTTCTAGTGATCGATGATTTATTGGTCTGTGATAGATGATGGCGAGCTAATAAAATCATTTTTAATTATTTGATTAAAAATGAATTCAAATAACTAAAAAATGACAAATGCGTTCAGAGCTGTCTGCTCAAAATGGAAAGCCAATGTTTGCTGATACCGAGTATCTCTGTACAGAAAAAATAAGAGAAATGCATAAAAATAAAAAACAAAGTGAAAAAACATCATCTGTGTGTGTGAAACACTATCGCACCTTACCTTTGACGGTGGGATTTAAGTGTGCTCCTAAAATATTTGTTGCGCGCTGTTGTCACCTAATCGTGTCCATTGAATGCAACTAGTCGAAGGTTGAAGCTGGGCTTCCTGTGATTCTCAATTAAAATAGAGGGGGGAGGTCGGAATTCAGCTTTTCAGGACCCTTCAATCTCTAGTATAGACAGGCTACTTCTAGGCCACGCAGCCTGTCTCGCACGGCTTGGTTAAAGCCAAGCTTTATGCCTGTCGGGTGGTCTTTCACATAATTGAATGCCTTACTACTGTATACTGGTGAGTATGTGTGAGACGATAGAGGCACAAATAAACGGCTACTAATTAGGTTAGTCACAAAGTGAATGGAGACGAACGAGGATCCACATGATGAGCCGGCAACGCGAGGCGGGGGCTCCGCACCTCTGCATTATTAGTGCATCTTTGGGGGTGATTGGTTTGAAACCCACCGTTGGATAACCACCGGTAAAAAGGAATGTAAGCGTCCCCCACATACTATCTGCAACTAAGCAGGGGCGCGGGCTTAGGAAGAGGCTGTGTGTAGCACGATGTCGAAAACATGCGCGGCAAACTATCTGGCACGAAGCAAGGTGAGAACTCATCGAGATCATCTTCAAGGCTATGCAGTTATCGGCTGAGAGGATCTCAAACAGCTCCTACGATAAACATGTTGCAGTCCACGGGGGTTCATGGAAAGATTGATCTTTCAGAACCCGCTAACAGAATAACGAGACAAATTTTATGCTAGCTCGCGGCTGCCTTTGCATCCTTTGACCCACCATGATCAACGACCGCTGGCTTTCTTAGCGCACGTCTAAACATTCCGTAACAAATAAGTTGATGCGTACAGTTGCCCCGACTGTCTTAAATCTTTTCACAGAGAAGATCGATGCTTCGGCGAACTTCTGGACTGGCCACATAGCCAGTGACACAAAACAAGTTACCACTTGTGGCTGCTAAAATAGAACCCCTGAATCATCTTGTTTTTACTTCAGTTTATTGGTGTGTGTGTGAGTTCCATCTTTTCATTCTATTTTGACGGTTTAGTTTCTGGGCTCTACTCATCCTTCCCTGCATTAGATGTACAAGTACTCGGCCCATAACAGATGTCCAGGCTTTGTTCAAGGCCACTGGAAACACGGGGTTTCCCCCCTTAACACTTGCACCACAGTGGTGAGCGCCTCTCCCATCCATACATCAGCTCTGCGCAGATCGACGGAAAGTGCATCGCTTCGAGAGTGGTCGGTCAGCGTTACCATGCACTTTGCATGGTGTAGAACCGACCGCCTAGCGGGCAGCGCCCGAGCGCTCGCAGCCGCGGGCGCCTATATACAGTAAGATGGCTTCTCGGCCCAAACGGCCAGGAGTAACGATGAAAGGGAGACCGCCTCCGCAAAAGACGTCGTGGTCGTTTTGAGACGGTCTTCTTTGCCGCATCTGAAGCAGGAATGCGTGGGAGGGGCACAGCGATGGGCTCCACAATGGCGAAAAGAGAAAAGAAAGAGGGGAATATGAACTTCTTAGCGGTCGTGGCTGACGCCACTTCATGCCATGCTTGGTGCCAGAGGTGGACGTCGACGCTCCTGGCTGGCAGACGCTTCGTCCCAGCAGCCGTCCATCAGGTTCGTACGGAGTGCCGGTTTCTGGGTGGATGCGCTTTGGGGCAGTTATAACGGTTCCGTCTCTTGAGCCTATGTAAAAGTTGAATTATTTCTTATATGCCCCAATAGAAATGATTTATCTATTGCAAATTACTGGTATCTTGAAGAAACTTGGTATCTTGAAAGTAGCCCCGATTTTATTTTAGGAAACAAGAGCTCTCAAATTCTTGCACAACCGTATAAAATCTGACATTGTTAAAATCCGCCATTTTAAGATTCGGCAGCATTAATGAAAATAACTTGAAGTATGCAGTCGAAACTGAAATCACGGAGAATCGTTAGAAAAGGGTCGAGTTCGCTCTGGCAAACTATTTGCTGCTGAGCATGAATTCGCCGCAGTCGTACACTATTTATCTTTTTTATGAGCAGCCAACCACGCTGACTTGCCTAAACATTGGGTCACAACTTCGAAATCATCGCGTGCGCTTTTCCTACTCATGTGGAAGTCCATGGTCAGACACACTCGGCACTATACGCAGTATAAATCCCGCATAAATTAATTTCGTATGGTACTTCCTTGTGACTTTCTCATGTATTATGCAATAATACCTAAAAAAGCTGGACATTTTTCTAAAAATGTTAGAATAAAATGTTAGAATTTATTTCATCGGTGAATGTTGTTTATGAAAGCACTTTCGTTTTCGAATATCGTAGGTGTGTATAAAAATCACAATATCCGCGCAGGTCTTCCCTTGGGACGAGTGCGGTTTTCTGCTATTTGCTGTCAAAAACGCACCTCATTTGTTTTCTATCGCAGTATTAGCTACTCGTTGCGAGCTTGGGACAAATTTTAAAAGGAAGATTTTGCTGCTCGCTGAGAAGTTTGACCATTCTCACCAATGTATTATTGTATAGTCTTAACAACATCTTACAATATACCGGAGTTACCCGTGAATTAAAAGTGATATCCAGGGAAATTAGGCTTGCGTGCATTAAACTCGCCAAGACACCAGTCACAGACTGCCACGTGGGGTAACTGGATACGCTCACGCCTGCACAGTCCCTCGATGCGGCGTCACACACTTTAATTAACACATGTTCAACGATGAACTCTCACCTAGCGAAGAACTCCGCCGATTTCACAGTGATTAAAACACTGTCTTATTATCAACAAATACAATTATTATTAAGTGATAAAATTTCAGACAGGCAACGCAAAGGTTCGATTGGTAATTGCGAAGGAACAGATCGAACTTTGATGTACGTTACGATGACCGCAGTGTTCGCGGTGAACGGGAAGCCGGCCTCGCAGTCTTCCTGCCGCGAGGCCCTTGACCTCGCTTGCGGCCGCCTCACTCTAGCTGAATCACTGCACGAATGAGTGTTTCTGATTCCTTTAGAACGCTATCTGACTGAAGTAGAAATAACAGCAAAGTACGCCTGTCAGTTTACGTACTCAGATGTTCGGCAAAAATTCTGGTATCCTGAAGATATTTTCCGTCTGTGTTTAGATGAAGATTTTGTAAAATGTGATATTGAACCGCCCTTCACTCTAATTCCGTTTATCAACTTTCATGCATCAAATGCAGCGACTTTCAATTCGTCAAGTGCTTAGTCATCATGTCATAAATGGTAGCCGCTTGCTTCTGCGAACGTGCCATCAACTCGACAATGCCCAGAAACTCTCCACAGATTTGCCTCTCACACTGCTCTTTATATAGTGACTCGCAGAGCGGATATTAAGGGCAACGGATAATGTGGATTTTACGTCATATACTATTTCAATAGAACGCTTTTTCTGGCGAAATCTGCATATGTGACATCCATAAAAGGCACCCTGATCGATGTGCATTCACTTTGTATTGAAGTTTAAAGTTTATTTATGACAGCAATTTTTGCCCATTCGAATTTCTGCACTATAGCTCTCACCTTTAGCAGGGCTTTGAAACGAGCAAAAACACAGGCGAGTTTTTGAAGTGAGCTTGTGCTTATTACGAAAGACCGTGCACGTTGTCTTCTCTGAACGAGGTGTGTGGTTTTGTTTAATAGCATTTCACGGAGTTGCACCTGCTCACGCTACACAGGACGTGATTATGCTGATAATGGTTGTACCTATTGTCTGGTATGCGTTTCCTGAAGGCGTACTTGATAGGATAACTAGATACAAAGGTCCGTATCACAAGGCGTTGTGAGATTAATATATGCATGGATTCGGGGGTAATTAAGAGACATACTATACTCCTCACCACAAATTCTAATCATCCTGTGGTTTCTTGTAAAGGTGTCGAGGCAGCACAAAAAATTAGCTCAATATTGGAATGTATTGGCAATGCACTTGTCCTATATAATGCCGGATATTACCGTCACATTATCAACTTATTGGACTCATGGTTTGTGCTGCCCAGTAGGGAAATGAATGATATAGTACACTTCTTTAAAAACGTTTCCATTTCCAGCGAGATTATTTAACTGGAAGTCGCGCTCAATCCCAGCTGGAATGACATCTATATTCGGCTTGAAAATGTCTTTTCCAGCTGAAATATTGAACCTAAAGATTCTACTTCCAGCAATCTCCAACTGGAAAATTTTATCTTCATTTTAACTCTAGCTGGAATCCCTTCCATTTACAGCTATAGAGAACCCAATCTCCAGCTACCATCATAGAAACTGCCGCTGGATCGAAGTGCTTCCACTTTCATATATGAATTAGCCAGTCGCACGTTAATTATTACTCGCAACAATATTGGGAATGAACTGTTAGACGCATATGTAATGCTCGGGAATTACATTTTATTTTACTTACTTATTCTATATACAAATACCGTACAGGCCTCAAGAGAGACATTGTGTGTGTGTGTGTGGGGGGGGGGGGGGGGGGGTGAAATAGAAAAGTTGATGCAGAAAACTTCGAAAAAAGAAGTGTAATTATAGTGTAGCAATGCAGAAAACAAAATCAAGTGAGCACAGGTAACAGATCATTATTCGCAAGAAGTTGTACGAAGTACAAGGTAACTAACTATGTATTAGCGTCAGAGCTATTTGATGTTCTATTGCAAAATCGTGCCCCGCCGTAGTGGTTCAGTGGTTAGTGCGCTCGGCTGCTGCTCCCAATAATGCGGGATCGAATCCCGGCCGCCGTGGTCTGCTTTTCGTTGGAGGCGAAAAGCAAGGCGTCCGTGTGCTGTGCGATGTTAGTGCAAGTTAAAGACTCTCCACTAAGGCGTTCTCCACAACGGCGTCTCTCATAGCCCTGGGAGGTTAAACTCCATGAACCAAACCAAGTCCAAATTCAGCAGCTAAGCTAAGGGCAACTTCATAGGCGCGAGATGCTGTTCACTCTGTAAGAGCAACTCAAAGTCGAGTTGGTGATGATCATTCTATAATCGCAGCCTGGCAGACCAAACAAGAGAGAAAGGGCCCAACAAAGCGGTCTGGTCCAGCACTCTTTCTCCAAGTATATCACCCCACAAGCCCAGCACATAACTATAGAGGAATCTTGTACCCACGGAAAAACTGGTGGGTGCCCACCAGATGGTACTGGTGGCCGAATCCAGCACCTCGAAAATGCGGGGCGGGCTCTCAGTAACAAAGCCATCGCAGCGCTGTATTGTGTCGTTTCCTTATTACCCTCAGGTCGCGCTATAGTTATGGCAGAGCAACCAGACGTTTCACCCCTCAACCCTCTCTTGTGCTCGGGGCGCCAAGCACTTGCAAAACTATAGTGAATGCATATATGCATACAACAGTATTCAAGGTCCCCATCGAGTGAAAGAAGCTCCGTCACGGCTCAAGTTATGTTCAGTGCATATATGTGCTCTCCTCGCCTGATATGCATGTAGACGCTTCAGAAGCTGCGACTTTCGTGTACGTCCGCAGCTAATTTGGAACCATTGCTCAGTCCTTCCTTTGTGTTGAAAAATAGGGGCCTTCTGAGACAACGCAAGGGACCGGAGGAAAGTACTTCTCAGATGGCGCCAGTGATATGCATCGTGCCTCGTCTATAGCACCCGGTCCGTAAAATTCACGTGTCGAACTTTTTCATCCCTTACTTTTGCTTTTTTGTTAAAGATAAATCATGGCAGTATATGACTTGTACGATATGGCAAAATGGTACAAAATGGGGCTAGTGTAAAACTCTAAGCTTCACATCAAGCAATAGCTCATTCAGCTTTCTATAACACCATTTTTTTTTTCACATACAGTCACGTTTAGTGTGTGTGAAGAAGTGTCAAGAGGACATTACGATTACCATATTGCACTGAGGCATACCCTGACACAATAGTGAAGACTAAAGTGGCGTAAGCGGCATCCAGCGTCGCAGTTTGCCACCAGGATTCCATTCTGTCCCCATCACCCAAAGCCAATAGTATGTCGCGAAACAAAAGAAAAAAAAAAGTGGTAAGTACGGTTGCACGCGAGTGACCATTGCGCTTACTGCGAAAACCCGGACGTTGGCCCATAGCGGTATATAGCCGCTTCTTTTATTGATCAGATATATTCCAGACAGCGGAGCGGCGACCCAAAGTTACACGCTACAAGGAATGTCAAGAATGCGCTTCAGTCGCAATACAGCAACTCACGCCAGAGTGCCAGTCGCAGCGGTTTCTCTCAGCATCAGTCCATCAATTCAGTTACCACGGCCATTTATAAACCGCAAGGAAACGGTCATCCAAAGTGTTCTCGCGTTCGGCCTCTCTATATCCCTCTCCCTCTATCTCTCTCTCGTTCCCAGAAGTCTTTCTTGGGCAACGGAGAGAATTTTATCTCCATTCCACTCCCTACCGCAGACAGGTAAACCCACGTCGTGCCTTGAGAGCCTTCCCACGTTCGATCGTGAGCGAGTTCGCGGAAGCACACCGGGGCAGTGCGTTGTTTAGAAACCGCTCTTTAGCGGTCGGTCGCTGACACCGACACGCAGCTATATGCGGGAACACACCGTGTGTTGAAACTCTCCTGTTCTCGAGGCTTAGCCCCCGTGTCATTAATTGCGCAGATAAATCACGCCCCCGACGTGACCAGCTGTGTATGCGGCCAAGCGCGGGGCGCGAAATTAATGATCGACGGTCCTAAGTGTTTTTTGATGCATGGACGAAGTGATTTCATTTATATCTGCGCGGGATTTCGCCATTTTGCCGACGCAAAGAAGCAGATAATGGTTTCATAACACTTATATTGAAATATATATATATATATATATATATATATATATATATATATATATATATATATATATATATATATATATATATATATATATATATATATATTGTTTTTCTGCTGTGCATACGTAGATGCGAACTGATCCCAGCGAGCTTACGTTATTAGAGTCTTGAATGCGCGACCCTCAGAGCCATTCGCTAAGACATTTAATGTCGGTCGCTTTGTCAAACGGAGCTTACCTTGCGGCAGTTTCGTGGTTGCTGTTGTTTCTACTTAAGTTCACAAGCGGTAAATCATGCCTGAAACATGCTCATGTCCAGTGACGGCATCCAGCTCGGGCCTTTAATGCGTATTGTTTTGTTTTTCTCTCCAGTGTCGGTGAATAAGGACGTCATCCTTCTTTCAGGCATCACGATGCATTAATTCTGAAGCTAGTTGACTTCTGGATCCTTAAAATATATTTACAGAAGTGTATGTCCTCGGAGCCGCAAACCTGAAAAAGTTCATTGTTCCGAACCAATCCACGTTGAGTACCCCACACCCGTTTTCTTGTAAATATTTGCAATTTACTACTTTGCTAACTGCAAGCTAGCTGCTGCTAGCTTGCAATTAACCAGTGCACCGCGATGGTTTAAAGGTCTATTTTGTCTATAGAATCACTGATGGGTCTGACGCTATGGCCAGCTGGAATCAATCTGCGTCCATTCAGCAGAATAAGTGCAGTGCCGCATGCATTCATGTGTGTGAGGCATAGTTTGGTTTAGTTTATGGGGTTTAACGTACCAAAGTGACCCAAGGCTATGAGAGACGCCGTAGTGGAGGGCTCCGGAAATTTCGACCACCTTGAGTTCTTTAACGTGTACTGACACCGCACAGCACACGTACGGGCGCCTTGCTTTTCGCCTCCATGGAAAAGCGGCCACCGTGGCTGGGATTTTATCCTGCATCCCTTGGGCACAGTAGTTGATTTCCCTAACCAATGTGCCACCACAACGGGACTGTGATGCATAGTGTCATGCGCTTGCACATCATTACTTGTACATATAGGGGTCCAAGTTCTTGGTTTTAAAAGAAGGAAAGAAATACGATAAACGTACGTCAGTTCTTAAAATTTGGTTTCAGCTATAAAAATGTCAGCATTCCTGACAAAGCCTACGGCATACTGCCTTTTGAGTACGAGTTACAACTGTTCGTAAAGAGAATCAGCAAAAATCTTTCAAGGAGTTTCTTCTCGGCATATAAAGGAACATTTGTAACCGTAGCCAGCCACCA
The DNA here is from genome assembly GCF_055883805.1 of Amblyomma maculatum. Classification (NCBI taxonomy): domain Eukaryota; kingdom Metazoa; phylum Arthropoda; class Arachnida; order Ixodida; family Ixodidae; genus Amblyomma; species Amblyomma maculatum. Next base: position 84,854,071 of record NC_139345.1, read on the forward strand.
TAAACTCGAAAGCATGCACAAGTGGGGCGAAAAAGTGTCATGTGTTCTGGCATTTGCAACGGTTCGTCGTCACTTCCTCCATTGCCATCGTCGCATGCTTGTAATATATACTGTATGTGATCGGAGGCCCTCTAGTACCTTTGGATTTCGTCCACACTTAGACTTTCTTTTTTATAACGTGTTTGCAGGCTAATTGAGGCACAACTGAAACTGAATTACAGGGCAGGCAGACTAAAACACACTTCTGTAACCAGTCGTGGTACATAGATTATATATATATACACTAATTTTCTTCCTCGTTAGCTAATAGTTCCTTCCTGTGTTTGTCCGCCTGCGCTATAAACGAATTTTAGTTTGTTTTTGTTTGTTTGTTTTTGTTTTTTAATACGAAACTTCGTTCTCACGAAGCATTTGCTGCTTTCACTGTCCTTTTCATGGCTATAGGAATGAGCAGTGTGGCGTAAGCGATAAACACATGCGCATTTGCCGCAATCGGACAAAGCTATTCGCACATGAAGGCGCCTCGAACGGCCTCGTTCCACTTGCCAAGCGAGGAAATTGTACGTGTGCGTTACTTCCATCGCTAATTCCGAATGCGAAAAAAATCCCAGCTCTTTGAAATTTTTATGCTTTAAGCGGACCGAATGGAAATGTGCAGGAAAAAAAAAAAATAAACGTCAGTCAGAAAGAGTCGACGACCGTCGCTCCCTGTATATATCTTGTTGATTAGTTCATTACTGGCTTATCACCGCAGCATGGAAAGAAATATATTTCGAATGAGGTTTAGTATTGTTTCTGAATCCGTTAATTTTGTTATTTATTCCGTTCTTTTTTCTTTTCATAGGCGTGAGAAAATGCAATGACTCGAGAGATACACTTATAACCAGACGTGTGTGGGCTTCGATGTGAACTCGGGCTATTGCAAGCTAATGTGCACCGCAAAGCGCGGACTCAAAAATTAACGGAAAATTGTGCATACATACTCTCCGAGAGATGTTAGCTTGAAATTTTAAGCATGGAAGGTGTGTATGGCACTTTTTTTTTTTTTTTTTCGAAAGGCAAGCTAGCTGTTATTCGCACTCCGCACTCTGGAACTATGTATGTGGTTCCTGTGTATGCGTGTCCCTGCTTTGGGACGCCTTTGTTCTTCGACCTGAGTATGTTCTTCCGGGGTGCTTCCGAGGTTTGAGGAGCTTCCGGTATCGATCGCTTAAACGATGACGAAATCGACCACTTCAAACAAATAGCATAAGAAAGCGCTAGTTTGAGGGTACATGCAGCACGAGATGCTGGAGCGACGGCCGACTGATCTAAGCCTCTGAACATCAAGAAAAGAAGCTGCAGCTCAGTTGCGTCGCCTATTAGTTAGAATCACGTGACTATTTTATCGTAAAGCTTAACTCGTCTCCTGCGTCGGGTTCGACGCAGTTTCCGGATAGTGTTCATGTTAACTTACCGAGAACGGACGCTAAAAGTATTCCATGTTTAAAACATGGTGTGCAAGTTTCGAAATGCATTTTTTTTTATACATTAAAAAGTGCAGTCAGTAGAATATTGCACCGGGCAGACGTCATTATATCTTTATTACAGAATTTGTCTGTGCTAAGTACGGATAACCGGTCGTCTCACGTTAACCTCTTGTGGCCAGTGACACGACGTGTATGAGATTGCAAGCCCATCATTTTCGGGCTTGTCGGAAACAAGGCACTACCCCTATCTTCAGGCGGCAACCGGTCGACCCGTCGACGCTGTCACTCACTACCCTACCCACCACCGCTTTAGTTGGTCGCGCAATCGTTCATGTACAAAGAAAAAGAGCTTCCCTTCTTGTTGGCAATCTCAGCGGCCACTCCGCCGCGGCATCGCGACTCGCTCTTCCGGGTTCAAGTTCGCGAGCGTCGTAAATGTGTCGGGCGAGTTGGCTGGAGAAAACGGACCCGTCGCGTCCCGAGTCCCGCGCGCTGAGATCGACGAAGCCCGGCTACTCAGCGCGGACGACATGGTGTTGCCAGTTATAGCCAGGTGCAGCGAGTATAGCGGATACGTATTCTCTATCAGTCTGAACCCGATCCGCAAGGTCAGCTTCTATATAGAGCGCTAATTTCGGTACCGCTTTGCTGGGATATGCCGTCACTTTGGCCTGTGCACCGCATAATGAGAAGAGGTTGACGGGGCTCCTGAAAACAAAAAGAAAGTGTGGACGACGAGGCCAACATCGGCGTTGTCTGCGCCCTGTTCATGGGAAGTGGACTGAAAAGGTATAAGCTTCAACTCGATTTTTTTTTTTTTTTGTAGTGTACGTGTTCCACACCATTTAAAGTTTCGATTTCATTATCAGTATATATTTACCTATTTATTTATTTATTTATTTATTTATTTATTTATTTATTTATTTTCGCATTCTTTGGAGAGAATTATTCACCAAGTTCTTGATAAGAAAAAGAATTTATTTTCTTACATTTTTCTAATGCGATTTTACACGCTTTCTCCGGTACTCCGTTCAGTTGCAAAGTTATTTAACTTCTTGTAAACTATAAACTACACATCGGGTAAAAACAATTTTCCGTCAGTTCGTAATATATACAATTCGGTAAAAAGCAGATACAAACAGTGGATCTGTTGAGACTTCCCACTTCCTATTCGTACACAGTATGATGCATCGAGTGGAGCACAGTGACTGTGTGCGTGCCGTCCTTATCGCTTCCACTTTTTTCCGAATGACGAAACAGGTTTCGATCAAATTTAACGCCGCGTTTTTGTTTCAAGATAAGACTCCAGGCAACCTCCTGGTGATTGTGTAGTGCCACACACACCCAGGGAAGACGCTGACAAACTGGATCGCTTACGCTTGCCGTCACAGCACGTGCAACCCGCTCAGTGGAAGAATCTCTTCCGTTGTGTGTATTAGGAACCGCTGTAGTAGTTCTTGGAGGTTTTAGATCAGCGTGTGTTGTCGGAAACAAATATTCCCTGTGTGATATGTCAGGGCTCAATACAGTGACACGCGCTCTTGTGTTAACTTTTTTTTTCACAGGAATACATTCGGTCTTCTCCTCGTACTGCTGCGCTCTCGAGCGACAAAGCAGGTCGAGGAGATGAGCTGGCTGCTTCCCCTGTTGGTCTTCGTGATGCGCGTGGCGTGCCCCAGAGTCGCCGCGCTCAGCATTGCTGGTAAGTGCAGATTTGTACCGTTATAATGGTTTTCATTAACAGTGTTTCGCGCCGTTACGCGTGTACACGTGCGCTTCATACCCCCGGCCAACGCGACGCTTGAATTTCATGCAAGTGTCCCATGTCCGGCTGACCTCTCGTACAGGAATCAGTCAGCTGCTGGAGGAGATTGAGGATCATAGCCAGGAGGAGGAGGAAAAAACATTGATTTACGATAACATGATTTTGGAAGGGAGGTGTGTTTCGTTGTGGAGCTGAGTGGCAGACCCTATTCCGGGACGCCATTGGCCGCCGCCGCTGCCCGGGCTCTCTGGACCAGGGCACCCCGGGCCTCCAGGTGCGAGCTGGACAGGGCAGCCTCCCAGCCCTCCCTAGTGCGTTGTTTTATTGCTGTTATTTTGTATTTTGCTGGCAGGCCCACACCACGTGGTATAGGTCAGCATACTACCCGCAGAATTTGCACCTACCCGTGAATGTCGGGTCCATTTCTTGTAGTATGGCGGGATTTAGAAAACCACCGGTTTGAAGCCAAAGACGGCTCCAAACCAGGATCATATAGCCAGCTAATGTTGGTTTTGCGCGTCAGGGTAGGGATTCAGTGCATGCACGTTCGCTCATTATCGCTTCAAGTTAGACTTCCATGCGCGCATTGGTCGTTCAAGAAGCATGCCTAACCACAAATTGAACGAAATCAAGTTGCTGCTATTAATTACATTATTTTCTATATTCAGTTTACTTGCATGTGATTTTGCATTTGTTATTTTATGTTTTGTGTAAAATATTGATTTCTGTGTACTCATTCAGCTCCCGCCTAACGTAATGCCCGAAAATGGCCTTTATAGAGTGCGAATAAAAAAAAAATGGCGGGGGTCATATGGTTAAGCCTAGCTGGTGTTACAAGCGGAAGCTCTGCATGCCACCGCCTCGTTTGTTCCTATTATACTACAGTACGAAAACTAACACCTTGCCTGCAGTATTTCCCTTCACACAATGTCAAGGTCAAAGGTCATAATGACTGGTCCTTGGTGGACATATTACTGTACCACTATGGTTGATCATACCAGTGTAGCTAAATCGCCGCCAAACCGGCAAGTCCTAGTTCGACCTTGCGAGGCCTTGAAAATCGTTCGCCAGCACACGATGAACGCGGGAGTTGCAGCCCGGAGAGAAGTCTAAAACGCCACTCCACGCCGCGTAGTCCCAGGAACGTCAGGAGTTCGACCGAATAGGGGTTCTAAATTGCGTTACTGCAAAATTTGCTGTAAAGCATGAAACACGCTGAGGAGCGCATGCATATATGCTCCACGAGCTGAGGAGCACTCACATAAAAACTCTCTCTCTCTCTCTCTCTCTCTCTCTCTCTCTCTCTCTCTCTCTCTCTCTCTTTATATATATATATTGACAGAGAGAAAGAAGACGGGACTCCTTGCGCTGTTTGTAAGACTCAAGCCATGAATGATCAGTCACTGGAAGTTTTATCCATGTTGTAAGGGATTTCTACTTCCAAAAACTACATGTATGCAGTTCATTGGATCGCTTTAGCCGTGGCATTCGGGATGTCTTCATGCATAATATGATAGACTGCATTATTCTGAGATGCCCAAAGCGAGCACTGCTGCTCAACATGCACCCATACCATATCTCACTTTCCAGATTTGCCAATTTACAAAAGAGCATGCACACAGAGAGAGACATCTGAATAAGGGAAGATATAACCAGAAAATGACTAAACAGCGGTTCGAAGATGTCCGCTAAAAACAAAAGTATAGGAGGACGCTTAAGCTCCGCCTTGAGTGTAGACGTGATAGCGCCTTTAACGCGAATTTTTGGCATTGAGAGGATGAAACATAGTTGGCAATGTTCGACGTCTTTAGATGTTTGGTTTTTGGAGAACGAAGGCGTGCGCACTATCTGCCTCACTGACCCTAATACATACAAGATCCATTGGCCACGTCAGTGACGTCACTGAGTTTGGTGCGGTGGTGGACGGCGCATCATCGACGAATAAAGATTCACTCCGGGAACACGTGGCATATGTTGCTCTCGTGATCACGTACGCTTATCCAGAAATATTGCTTGAATTAACAACCTGTTCGTAATTATTTTAAGTGATTTATGAAATACTGTGAATGTCGCATTCTTTGTTATTGACAGTGTTTGACACTGTCTCCTTCCGTGTACCTTCTTTTGCTCTTACATTTCAGCATGTATACTTGGTTCGCAATTACAACTCCGCTGGCATTATTTTTTGCCACATCCTGATAAGCTGGCTTTTTCGCAACACAGCAATTCGCTAAGTGAAGGCCGCGTCTTCTAGATGGGCCTCCTTGTGGATTTCTTTGTAATCACACTCGCACAAAACTTCACAGCTCAGGTGTCACAAATTATAGCTCGAAAATAGACACAGAGTGTGGTAGAGCTGTATACCCAAATCATCAAACTAGTTTTCTATGACGCCAGAGGTAGTCAAACATTCTTTCGTACCCTTCTCCACCCCGCCGGGGTGGCGCAGTGGTTACGGCGCTCTACTACTGTTCCCAAGGACGCAGGATCGAATCCCGGCCTCGGTGGCCGCCTTTCGGTGGAGGCGAAAAGCAATGCGTTCGTTAAAGAGCCCCAGGTGGTCGAAATTTCCGGAGCCCTCCACTACGGCGTCTCTCATAGCCAGAGTTGCTTTCGGACGTTAAACTCCACAAACAAACAAACAAGCAAACCCTTTTCCCTCTCGTCCTTTAATTTTCTTTTTCCACGTTGTTGCAGTCTGGCCACAATGTCCACATTAAAAGTCTATTGTCTGTCGATTAGGGCATGGACCTTGTACAGGTCTGAACAAAGCACGTGATATCTCTGTGGAAATTTCTACTTACAGAAACGGAGCCCCCTCCCACAAGGCCCATGGAGGACTTCATCCTATCCGACCCTGTGCTCCCGAACTACCCCAGAAGCACCACGCCAACGCCAAAGCCAACAGCAACGTCAACGTCGCCAGCCACCCCAGCAGTTATGCCGATGCCAACGCGGCGACCATCGTCCTGTTCCAACGGCCAGACCTTCGGGGACCGGGAAAGCTGCGCGCGATTCTTCGTGTGCTTCCAAGGG